>NC_080712.1:12592645-12892645 GCF_019097595.1 Hemibagrus wyckioides
TCTCAAACCATTGCTGAACATTTTCCTGCTGAAAGAGGACACTGCCTTTAGGGTGTCATGTTTTTCATGGTTTCAGGTGCCATAAAACCATACACTTGGCCTGCAGCAATGTTTAGATAGGTGACACAAGTCAAAGTAACATACACAGGAAACCAGGACGCACTGTAGGCACTTTCTGTGATGGACAGGGGTCAGCATGGGCATTCTGATGGGTCTGTGACTACACAGATTCATGTTATGCACTGTGTGTTCTGACACTTTTCTTTCACAGCCAACTTTTTCAGCATTTTGTACTACAGCAGCTCTTTTCTGGGATTGGACCAGACAGTTTAGCCTTCAATCTCCATGCACATCACTTAGCTTTGTTCACACATGACCCTGTCGCTGCTTCACTGGCTGTCCTTTCTTGGACCTCTTTTAGTAGGTACTAACCACTGCATACCGGGAACCCCCCACAAGACCTACTGTTTTGGAGATGCTCTGACCCAGTCATCTAAGCATCACAAACTGGTCCTTGCCCATTTTTCCAGTTTTTTCCAGAACTGACTGTTCACTTTCCGCCTTATATATCCATGTGTACAGGTGAAGAAAAAAAATACTCAAGGTACAAAAGATGTACCCTGGAATGTACCATCCCATCAACAAAAATATGAACAGACGGTAATGCTATTTGTTCGGACAGTGTTCACTCAATTTAACATTAAATTAATGTACAGATTAATGTACATTTTATAGGCTTGGAAGATATTTAAATCTTTTGGAAAGTATTTATATCTATATTGGGTGATGCACAAATTCTTCTTCTTACATAATCCTCGCATTGCTGTAGATGATTAATTGAACAGATGGCTGTTCAATTCATTTTTGACCAGCTGTCTGTCAGCGCATATTTACGGCATGTGAAAGCCAACAGCTGAGCTAAAAATATGCAATTTTCAAGCTGTAACCTAGTCACTATGCAGTGGCTTATTGCATGCATTCGTATTATCTCACAATGATAAATGATGTTCCAAAGCAGGTACAGAATACTTATATGCTCATGTTTGTTGGGAAGCAGGACTAGAAACTGAAGCTTATTACTACCTAGGATAAAAACAAAATGCAATCTAAATTCTACTGGGCCACACTTCAGCTACTGAAGGCAGGAATAAAGTCTGGAAACAACCCCAGGAAAAGAGAAAAAAACTAAAAAAAAATGATGCATTTTCCAAAGGTCACATTTCGATTAGTTCAAATCAATTTTATTTGTATAGCACTTTTAATAATGAATAGTGTCACCAAGCAGCTTTACAGAAATATAAAGCATTTCAGGCAGTCATTGGTTGAAAAGAGTTACATCTGTGTCCTAATTTGTTTACAATAATTGTTTGACATAAAGGAGGAAGCATTGTGAATTTTTCACATGAGTAATCCTTTTTATGTACAATCAATGTTATTCACACAATATAATGTGTTTACATCAATTCACATACTGAAATGAACCTTCACACGGCTATAAATATGTGATCGTACATATGTGATTTACAAGTGGATCTTTAAATTTATAATCAGTGTTTTATGTCCTTTCCTAAATGACAAAAAAAAACAAAAAGGCAAATTATACAAAATCCCCTTTTTACCAATGACTGAGGACACTGTTATCTTTGTGTATTTATGTGTATTTTGTGAGTCTGGGGCATGGTTCTGTTGAGGGTGGGCTGAATGTAGCATATGGACACTCTCTGTGGGAAGATGAGAAAATGGGCCACAGGCCCAGAGTTCAGTTTCCTGTGCTTTCATTATACACAAACCCGTGCAGCGCAGAATTATTACAAGTGTAGGTTCCCTAAAGATGTTATATTGTAACTTAATAAATCAATGATCCTGATTTTGGCTGTATATAGTCATGTAATGGAGGAGAAAGCAAATACAAGTGCAGATTATTTATTAATTAAAGTAAGCATAAATATGATAGAAAGCATAGATATTAAAACTACAGGTGATACCGTAACACACAACAACACAATATAGCGGTGCTAATCAGTGTGAGACAAGACACAGGTGAGAGTGCTGGAGACGGGTGACATACTGGGGCTGATGGGCGAAGTAGTTCATCTCATTCTTTGGTGATATCATACCTGGTTCCAAAAGCTCGATCGCCCACATACTAAAACAAAACAAGAGAAAAAGAGAAAAAAAAAACTGAAAAATAAACTTTTTATGTATTGTCTAATATACTTTTTAATTTATTATATGCATTGTAATTATTGTAATAAATTATCACTTTTGATCCGATTTTCCATCCAAAATATACTTTAGTTAATGACCTCCGGTTATCAGGAAAGCCTTATTAATCAGTGGACTACAGATGGAATAAATATGCAAACTGTCCCTATTAGGTCCTTGTGAGAAAACCCACCTGTACAGGTAAGATTGTGAACACACTCACATGGTGCGTGGGTGTGGCTGCATTATGTCATGTGAAAAGGCCCTGAGAAAAATCCTTGCTGGAGGTTAAAGAGAGAGAGAGGAACATTACCCTTTGGAACGGACAAGACTCACCTGTTTGAAGGAGTGCCATTTAGACTGAAAGGTGCAGTGATTTTGGAATAGACATACTGTACAGACTGCAGAAATACTTGGATCCTCTTTCAGCAAGGGTAAGGAGAAATTTTTAGTCTATATATACTATAAAAGCTTAGATTAATTTCTACAACTACACAGTTACAGCCTGCTGGCATGGCAGTATAGATAAGAAAAATGGCGCAGGGACTTTGTGCTCATGTCGGTATGGTACATGCTTGCACGGAGTGAACTACGTCATTGATAGTGTGAAATCTTTCACATTTGTTTGTCAGCATGGCCAGAATAGAGAATTTAAGGTGTTACTTTTTCATATTCAGAATAATAAAAAAAAGGAAAATACTGTATACTATGCTGTCTGGATTTCATTACATATTTTTACCACTTAAAATGTCTGTAATCAGATAATTTGTGGCTTATAGAACACAAGAAATCCATCCAAGTCTTCACATTTTACCCCAGCACTGTTATTCTCAGTAAAGCCTGCAGATCATAAATTGTTTTATTAGACACAGTGTGATGCAATAATTTAGTTATCTAGTACCAAGATTGTTCTCTGTTTTAAGCTGTATACATTAAAACCTACTGAAAATACAGGCAGAAAGGATCGTTAGCTTAAACACTGATGCTTGTAAAAAAAAGAAGGAAGTGGTGGGAATACGGTCCTCTTCAAATATATATAAACTTACTGACACAGCAGCAACCTGCAGAGGCATTTACATTTACATTAGGTCTAAATAAGTCACTTAAGACAATTTTTAGGTCTTTTTTTGCAAGGTTTAATAACTCGTTTGGTTATTTTGGTCCTAAGATGTGTGAAAGTTACTGGCTCTGGAGAATAAGAATAAGGAAGCACTTTCCTGACCTCAAGAGCTGCATTGTTATAAGTTCTGTTCTTTTTCTTCCAACACAGTTTTGTAGATGTTTGCTACAGTATTTATATAACCCTACTCAGCAGGGTCAATTTGGCTGTTTAATGAAGATATCCAATTGTTCTTTTTCATTTAGAGCTCTCTATCCAGAGAGTACTAAACACTCCCAGGCACAGGACAGTATTTAACATAAATCACAAGGCAAGAAAATATTCTATAATTTCATTAGAAAGCTATTAGCTGTATTAAAACGCATACAGAAGATTTGTGTGGGTATTGGTCATGTCACAGGGACAGGAGGTGGATAAAATTGTTCTATGATCTCTTTAACAGATACTAGCTCAGTGTTCAGAATCTAGCCAACAAAGAGACAGGCTGAGATACAGTTAACTGTGACACAGAGATGTACTTCCTCTTCTCTGTAAAATTTCAAATCATGTACATAAATGTCTGGCAGTCAGATTCATCCCAAATTCCTACCAAACCCCTAACATCAACCCCAACTCCTACCTCAAATGCTGTTATTACAAATCTGTTATTACTCTTATCATGAAGGTTGTTACTGCTGATTTATGATCATTATAATTGCTTCTATAATATTATCACTGATTATCATTGAGTGTTATTAGTAATATTAGTATTCTTATTTTTTTATGCCTGCTTTTTTCTAATATTGTTAATGGACATTTTCTTTTTGTTTTTTACAACATTATCAGGGAAAATTCAGAGCATTGTATCATATACAGTTATGGACATAAAGATGGATAAGCTGAAAAGTTAACTAAGCTGACAGGCTTTTACTCAACCCTCCTGAAAGTATAAGAGCCCAACAAGTAATATGTTATGTAGCTGGCATGAGAATATGTGGTAATCAGTCTAAGAATGGAAGCTCTTTAATAGAAATGCATGTTTATTCACATTTCCAATCCACATATTGCATAATAATGAGATCAGGTGACCATGTGGCCAACATATGGCTATGTTTTGCACATTTTTTTTTGGAAATATAGAAATACTGACTAAATCTCTAATTTGAAGATATTTTTGTTCAATGCTGCCACCTCATGCTGCTCTTTTGTGTTTGAGGCACTTCTAAAGCACTCCTAAATACGGGCAAATTTGTATTTAAGGACTATTTTTTTGGCATTTAAGAGCAAATTATTTTGCTATACATACATTATGGCCAATTCAACTTTTTTCCATTTTTGTCCAACACTCTACCATATTTTACATGAAAGCATAATTTACAAGCATTTTGCCTAACAGCCCAAGAATTATGAGGTGCAATGCATTTTCTTTTGGGATTTCATTCAGACAACATGTTTGCGTTTTGTTAAGCTTTCCACTATTAATCAGTAATAGGAAACAAGATATACAGTCTCTGTTCATGAGTGTATAGTAAGGAATAGTATATTCTGTCAAAACATCCATTTCAAGCACTCTAGTAGCGACCACAGTTGACACATTTACCTACTCTTGTGTGTCTTTTACTCAGGACTTCCCCGTTATAAATGCTTAAAAATGTCTGTTATTACATGCCAAGTGGGAGTGGATACTCGTGTATTTTTTCAGCTGTGTCTTGCAGAGAAGCAAAAAAAAAAGCCAAAACAGGAATCAGCAATCCCATTGAGCAGCGATGTTGCCATGGCAACAGCAAGAGAGTGATGGAGAAAGCTGAGTGAGCTGCTAGAGGTTGTTAGAGGAAATAGGTGTAAGAGGTACAATCCTGCAGCGTCTTTGTATTCTCACCCATAATGTGTTCGGTTGGTAGGAGAGCCAATAACAAAGTGGATGCAAAATAAAACACTGTTATATTTGAACATCTCTCACTTCTTTACAGGTAGATAAAGGTATATTGAGGTTGAGTGTCTGACTACCATTCTGTCCTTATATCACTGTATGCCCTCTTCATCTCCATGTCCAACCCCATTCACTATATACAATAACCACTCCCTCCCTCTCTCTCTCACTCACTATCTCTTTGTCTTTCTCTCTCTCTCTCTCTCTCTCTCTCTCTCACATAGACACACACCATCTTAAACACCATGTAGGCTGGGGATTTACAGATCTGCAACTGAGGCAGGCTTGTAATCAGATGAAACACAAGATTATCCCAAGGATCCCTTCATCTTTCCCACTGCTGGAGAAGTGTTAGAGAAGCTGGAGGTGGAGGAGAAGGAGGAGGAGACTCTGGGTCATGAGGGGTGGGGTCTGACGGAGTGACTGAGTGAAAGAGGGGAGGAGGGGTTCACCTGTGGATGTGTACGGGGGAAAAGAGACACCACTGCTGATGCCTGTTCCCTTTCAAGGTCCCGCGCAGACACTGAGATGACTGCACGTCGACATTAGAGAAAGGAAGGAAAGGCAGGGAGACATAGAGGGCTGGGAAGGACTCCGGGGAATAGGCAGTACTAAAGGATATATCAAGAAGAGAATATAAATTCTGCATCCAACTCTCCTCACAGGGTAAGGATTATTTGTCATAAGTGTTCTGTGTAATAAAACTCTGAAAAGGGATCATTGGTAAACAGGCTGTCTGGTACCTCTGTGTTTGTGGTTTCTGCATGTTTATGTGTGTGTGTGTGTGTGTGTGTGTGTGTGGATGCACATGGCAGGGATCTTGCATTGTCAGATATTTTTACATCTTGTGGATGAATAATGTACGCACATGTTCGGAGTGAGTATTTTCTCCAGACCTTGCTATGCCCTTTATTTAGAGATAAATAATACAATTACTATCAGCAGATATTTTTAGATCATGTGTGCAAATGAGGTTTTGCTCGATCATCCCAAACAGCTGAAGCAATCAAGCTGGCAGACCTGTAAAAATTGACTAAATCAGCTTATTGACCTCAAAAACACTTTACCCCCTGAAGTCAGTTGATTTTCATTGAGTAACCGTTCCACTTGGGGCCACGCAGGCAGTTAATCACAGAGAGCGTGACAGTGAATGGAACCGGATTCTTATGTGTTAGGTGGTGTATGTTGTACGTTTACATTTTTTAACATCTCACGTTGTTAAAAAATGTAATAAATCAGGATTTTTTTTCACCATCTTTTATTTAATCTAATCTTCTGTTTTTCCATTTTATATTTATTATGCATTACAAGTTTAAAGTCTTTCTATATGTAGAGATATTTCTCTTCATAGTGTATTGAAATGTGTGTCTTAATTTTAGTCTTCTTATCATTACGTAATGTAATGTAGATTATGTAACGACTACTGTATGGTTTAGTGATTGCGTTTTCCTGTATTATATTTTACACTTTAAAAGCTCTAATGGGTTCTCTGGCGTTTTCATCTGGGGAAGACACTTCTGTGTAGAACCCTACAATAGTTTTCCTTTTAGAAAAAGAGCCAAATACAACCTTTACAGAAAGCTAGTACTGTTAGATATCCAAAGAAAGGTTTTATTTTTGTCTTCCATATGCTCTCTGGGAGTACAATGGTCTTTGTATCACTTTCTGAAGAAGATCATTACAATTCTAAATTTCTTTTTGTCTCTTATGAAAGGTAATTTAGACCTAATTTTACTTCTCGGATCTTTACACACGACCTGAAGTGTGAAAGTGGAACCATACTTTCATACATTCATACTGACCTAAACTACATATCATTATTAAATACAATATGTCTAACATGGATTTAACTTTCCTATCAAATGAGTATCTCACGAAATGCACTAAGAATGTGTGTTGCTTGTATTATGAGCTTTGCATGAGTAACAGATACTATTATTCTGTCTTGTTTCAGTTTTCCATGGCGGAGATTGGGTGCCCCGTGTCTGAACCGTTTCCACCTGGTAGCACCATTCCACCCAATCCTACTGTCGCTGATGATATTATTATTCCACATTCTACAGAACTAAAGGACCTTAAGCCTGAGGAGCTACAGAAGAGTTCTAGTGAACTACCATGCACAGAATCTATTCTGGAAGACAGAGGGCATATAAAAGAAAAAGATAAATGCCTTCACAATGCACCACGTCCCCACAGTATTGCTGAGGTTCACATAACTGATGAAACAGGTGCACAGATAGCATCTGGTGTAAACCGTCCGAATGAACAGGGATCATTGGTACTCACAGAAAAAGCCTCCTCGCTTCACAGACACCTAGCAGAAGAGAACCTGTCCCCAACCAACCAGAGGAGTCATTCAGATACCCTTCAAATTCAACAAAAGGACCATCCTCTACAAAGTGAAACAATCAAGCCTACATCTCTGAATAAGAGCCGAGAAGCACTGCTTCTGTCCCTAGCTTGTAAGGAGGCCACGCATACACAGCATAGCAGTAGTCTCACCACTCTCTGCAGAGCAGCAAATAGCCCAATCCAAGCAAGCTCTGTTCAAGTTTGCACTTCTGGCTGTACTCAGATATCAGGTGAGTTTGCCAGGGATATTAAACCCTCTAGGCTTGAAGCAGCTGCTTGCTGCAGCCCCTACCATCATGTAGCTGTTGAGGACACGTTCGCTGCCTACTGTCACCCCCAGCCCATACCCGCTCCTGCACAAGTTGTACCACGACTAATAAACATGGAGGGAGACTACAAGGGGCAGAGAGCAGGCCCAACCTTATTATCGCTTCCCCCACTCGTTTCCTCCGTCAGTGAGACAAGACTGGATTCCAAAAGACTGGTCCACTGTTGCAGCCTGGACTGTAAGTGGCCTGGTCCTTTGTGCCAGCCTGGAAGTCAGCAGAAATCGATTAAAGAGGTTAGAAAAATGAGAGATGCAGGGACTATGACATCCTGCAGGGAGTTAAAGGACATAGGGGTACAAGTGGGTCAGGACTCAGAAAAGTCACCTCAGCATGTCTTCCCAAAGGTGTGTCTGGTGGACGAAAATGAGATTGGAAATGACAAGCTTACAGAGAAACAAAAAAATCCAATAAAGGATGTGAAGTGGGACTCGGAAGGAATGACATGGGAGGTCTACGGTGCCTCGGTGGACCCTGAGGAACTGGGCTTGGCTATTCAAAAGCACTTGGAGCTGCAGATCAAGGAGACTGCAGGAAGAGCAGCAAGGTTCTCACAGCAGAACACAACCACCTCAAAGCTGGAAAATGAACAAAGGAAAAGTAAGAGGAAGAGGGGAGTAATGGCAGCTCTTCGTCCTTCAGTATGTTGTAGCCGCACCTCTACTGCAGTGGACTAACTACCAAAACTGGGTTTTGTATTTTTAAGCATCATAGATTTTTCAAATCTATAGACGGTGTATGAAGAGGGTAGAACACTGGATGAGAGAGAACATGTGCCTAAGTCTTCCTTTCAGTTCAGAACCTCATGCATCGTTTTCAGAAAACTTTATTGACCTTAAGGGCTATTTGTTTTGTGTGTACTTCTAGCCATTTGTGTATCTATCATTGGAGCACTTTATTTCTTACTGCAGTACGCAAAATGTCCTGTCATTCTTAAGCAGCAGGGTGATAACTTTACTAAGGCTAAGATTGAAAGCACAAACCCGGCTGTGAGCCTGAGGCCATCTGACACCTGGTGACTCCCCACTAAAGTTAAACAACTCAGCTGATAATGCAAGTAAGGTCACAGGCTACGGTCAAAGTCCTAGAATTGGCAGAGGCTGACAAGAGTGACCTTGTAGTTGGGGTTACTAATTTCCACAATCCTGTCAAATAATAAGCCTTTCCAAAGAACAAAGCCCTTAATCCCCAATAGTACCGGGATACCCAAGAGACTGATACTGAGCTTTGACCCTGTGCTTCCTTAGATGTATGAGATGAGACATGCTAAGTAAAAAAAAAAGCCCTATGTAGCAATACAATAGCCAATAAGGAATCTCTGCTGTTCTAGAGAGTTCTAGAGTGTCTGAAAAAAATACGTAATTCTTTTGATAGCCAAGAAGTAATAAAGAACAGCAGAGAAAGACTTGAAATAATGAAGATTCAAGAGAACCCAGAGATTCAAAGCAAGAGCTTCAGTAAGGGACCTAAAACATAGCTTACACTGAGCTAGATGCTAGGTATGGGGAAAATCTAAGTGGGTTAAAGATTCCTTTAATATTCTTTGATTAATTGAGATACTAATAACAATATAGAGGAAATCAGTTCATTTTCATTTCATTCAGTTTCATTCGCATTCAATTAAACAAATCCTAAGCTTAAAAGATATGTGAACCCTCTGTCAATACATAACAGTTTTACTTTGTATTCTTGCTCTTTACAACTGCACCCTTTCCAGTGACCTCAGGTTAATTGTTTTTGTCAGTATATATATAAAATATATATAAAATGTATATATGAAACCTAAACTATTCCATCTAGTCAGAGGCATGTCTTACTATGAACCACACTCTCTTCCATGTATCCAAAAAAAATGCAAGCAATTTGTACTAATATTCACAAATGCAGATTGTGAGTCTGGTATAAAAAGAAAAAAATCCTTTTCTGAAGAATATAGATATATTTCTGTGCTGTCTTTAAAAAAATGAGATCAGTTAGTGTATTGTGTGTAGCACACTGTGATGAGAGGCAGCATAAGAGCTGAACTGTTGCACCATGTCCTGGTCTAAATTGTCTCTCTGTCTTTCGTTTTTGTCTGTGATTACAATGGTATGATGATTATACCAAGAGTAGTACTCTGATTAACCATGTTATTATTACTACCACTGTTAGAAGGAACTGAACATCTCTCAGTCTCTGTTGTTTGGAAAAAAAAGTCCAAAAAATGTGTGTTTATATTTTGGGTGTATATATATTACATATATAAAACACCTAACAGCAATATAATATGGATGAAAATGAAAATAAAGTAGAAAAACTAATACAGACTAATACAACTGACATAATAGAGATTAGTAATGAGAATAATGTTAAGAAAATTCTCTTGCTATTATTTTAATGGTGACTAGAAGAAACGTCATCTATTTCACGTAATGTTAATTTAACGCACAAATTAATTCACATTTTCAGCGTGAGAGTAAGACATATTTTCCTGTTGCCTAAATTGCAAAATGTTTCTATAAACTATTTATTCCTAGAGCATAACTAATAGTGACCTCTGATCCATAATGTCACACCATAATCTTTGTAGGATGGATGTTGTCTGAAATGTTTCATTCCTAATATTGAAATGTCTAGGACATCACCTTTTGGGGGATGCACAAATATAGTTTGTACATTTTTATCAGTGTATTGGTGATAATGATCATGTTTAGAACAAATAAATATTCTTTATTCACTTTGTAGCAATAATAATTGACAATGTTATTATTTATGCAAAAAAAAAGTTCCACTTTTGATATACAGTACCTGTCGAACATTTAGATTCTAGATTGAAACTATGTTTGTCGACGTATTAAAGTCATTCTGACGAAGGTTTATATAAATAGTGAATATACACCCACTGTCCACTTTATTAGGAACACCTGTACATTCGGCCAAACATGTAGCAGCAGCACAGTGTAATGAAAATCTTGCAGATACAACTCATTCGCTAAGGATAATGTTCACAACAAACATCAGAATGGGGGGGGGAATTTTGAACTCAAGGCAGGGTTAGTGGTACCAGATGAGCTGGTTTGAGTTTTTCACAACCTGCTGATCCCCTGGGAATTTTACACACACAAAACAAGAATAATATATGAGCGACATTTCTGTGGGTGGAGATACCAGAAGTCTGAGGAAAATGGCCAGATCAGATCAAGCTACCAGGAAGGACATATCTTTATCTTGTATAATTGCATTATCCACTGTTACCCAGATGAGTCTGGCTCCTCTCAAGGTTTTTTCCTAATATCATCTCAGAGATGATATTTTTCCTTTCCACTGTTGCCTCAGCCTTGCTCATTAGGGATTATTATAAATCCTGAATTTCTATATTCCTGTGAAGCTGATTCGCAACAAGATCCATTGTTAAAAGCAGTATCCAAATAAAACAAATACATTGAATAGTAACTCATATTGTACCCATTAAAACCATGAAGAGCAGAAAAAAACAAATACTTGGGGTGGACATGACAGCAGAAGACCATGACAGGTTCCACTCCTTTTTTCCCCATGCTCTTACATGCATTAACATATCATCCCTTCATTATAATAAAATTGCAATGATGTTTGAGATCTATATACATTTTCTGTGTTACCTATTGTTCTGTTACCTACAGAGAGCGTTTAAGGAAGGCTGGTACTCACTTCTACTCCAGTTAATTATCCAAAAACACGCCCTCTCTAAACCTTACCGCTGACGAGCACCAACCAAATACCCCAAGGTCTAATGGTCAGCTACTGTATTCCTATCCTTTAGATGACATTTGGTCCACACCAAGATAAAAACACACACACACACATACACACAGACTCACTCGCGCGCGCACACACACGCACACAAAGCATTCAGTTTTCATCTTGCCTTTTACTGTACGGTTGCGCGCGCGCTGGAGCTCTCTCCGCCATCACTCTACCGGTTACTGTCATGTATTAACATCCTTACATAACACCTGCATCGTATTTTAACTGCCATATGAGAAGAGCAGAGGGAAACTGCACGGATTTGGGAGAGCATCCAAAGCAAAAGGGCTGAGGTAAGTCCGAACCGTGTACTGATTACAGGCTTTCTCAATTAGGCTGCGGGTGCAGGGAAGAGTGACTGGAGCGGAATGGCGACGATATGAATCCTACTCATAAATCTTCGGGGGTTTAAACAATGCTGGCATCGTATATTTAACCACATATGAATGCAGAATGTGTTATTTATCATTTTTGTGGGATCACAGAGCATACAAGAGTCTATAAGATATAAGAGCATATAAGATCCACATCTGCATCCACATCATAAGATTCACAGCATCCACATCTGTAGATTTTTGGAACGTTACTAAACTGCCTGTGATAATTACACCACCTGTGTCCCATCCTGCTATTTACTAAAATAAAGTAAATTTTACGAAAATATTGTAAATAGTGCAGAAAATAGTGCCACAGTGGCCTAGAGACTATATCAAAGGTAGTAGCCTGTACGGCATTGGGTGTAGTCTAAGGATTATTGTTATTTTTTCTGTTATCTGTTAATCCAGCTCCAAATAATTGAGTCATATTAAATACATATTTTGAAGTCAAGTCTATTTGGCAGTCGAAAAGCTGCATATGTGTGCTTAAGCCTAGAAACAGGCTACCTTCAGCTACTTAAATATGATTAAAAATATCAACTGTGATGCATTATGTACTGTATAATCACTGTATTATTTATTTGTATGTATCCCGGTGGGACAGATTAAACTACGTGTCGCAGATGATCCCTAACAAAAACTGTCAGTTACATTTTTATGTGATTTGGTATTTGTAGAACAATACAAAAAAAATATTCTTTTGGGATCAGTACGCATGTAGGCGAAATCAACCACGTTGTCATTTCTTACATTCATAAAATCATGCCCAAACTTCAAGCTCTGCGAAAGGCTGCCATTTCGTTTGACCTATTTTCAGCACAACAGCCCAGCTCTCATACAAACAAGAGGCTATGCAGTCCACTTCATAATTATTGGCACCCTTAGAAATCTGTGGATTCTGTGAGTCTTCTCCTGCTCGAGGAGCAACACTGACAAAGTCTTTATGCAAGTGGGGAAATTGCCCTAAAAATACATGATACATATATAAGCATGCTTCCTTTAATCTGTTTACATTACCGCTTATCGTATACAGGATATTGAGGTGCCTAGAGCCCAATCCAAGGGGACTCAGGGAACAAGGCGGGGGACACCCTGGACACAGAGCATAATCACCCAAACACACACACCCTTTCACACATTACTGACATTTTAGAGATGCCAATCAGCCTATACGTCTTTGGATATGGAGGAAATAGTAGTGCTTGAATTAAACTCCACACATGCTAGATAAAGGCAGACCTGGAGGTGAAAGGCTAAACACCTCAAACATGGAGGTGAAAGGCTAAACACTAAGCCACTTTATAACTTAATGTATTTAACAATATTTTATTAAACGCAAGTAAAATGACAAGAAAGATTTCTTTCTTATCTTGTATTCAGTAAAATATGGTGTAAATCAGTGAAAATGTGAAAGATCATGGGTCTGTGCAGATGGTGATTAGACAAAATGGAACCAAATAGAATTCCATTCTTTGTCATCCACATTATTTAGCAGTGTTTATTATTTTTGGAGCACAACATGATCACGTCAACACAATGACTCTAATTTCCATAAAATAAAACAAATAAACTATTACAATTTAGCACATATTTGGAACAAATACAAGGCGATACTGAGGATATTATTGTGTTCAGCATGTCACTCAGGTGGTAGTTATTTACGTGGCACTATGTAAAAAAGCTTAAAACATCTATATTCAGCATTGCAATCCTGAAATATGCCCAGCTGCTCTTCCTACCGACTGAGTAGTGGACAACCGAACATTAAATATTTAAAGCTGTTCAGTATACTGTTACATTGTCACTTTATATACACACATTGTCCTCTTTATTAGGAACACCTGTACATTCATGCAGTTATTGAATCATGTGGCCGCAGCACAAGGCATAAAATAATGCATCTACAGGTTAAGCACTATAGCTAATGTTCACATTAATCATCAGTATGAAGAAAAAATGTGATCTCTGAGACTGTAGCCATGGTATGGTTGTTGGTGCCAGATGGGCTAGTTTGTGTATTTCGGAAACTGCTCACCTCCAGGGAATTTTACACACGTCAGTCTCTATAGTTTACACAGAATGGTGCAAAAAACAAAACAGATCCTGTGAATGGTCTACAGGCTGAAACATTTTATTGAAGAAAGATATTAGAGGAGAATGTTCAGACTGGTTGGAGCTGACAGGAAGTCTATAGAAACTCAAATAAGCAATCTTTAAAAATGCTGTGAGCAGAAAAGCACCTCAGAAAACACAACACATCAACACTTGAGGTGGATAAGCTATAACACAGCTGAAGACTGGTTAAAGACCAGGTGATTTATTTCCAATGAGAATGTGCCGAGGATAGCCTCAGATTTTGGAATTCAGAGTTGAATCTAGTGCGTCTTCTACTTCTGTAGCTCATCAGCCTCAAGGTTGATGTTTTGTGCATGCTGAGATGCTTTTCTTCACACAACTATTGTAAAAGATTGATTGTACGAGTTACTGTATCCTTCCTGTAAGCTCTAATCAATCTGTCCATTTTCTTCTGACCTCTCTTATCAACAAGGCATTTCTACCAACAGAACTGTCTCTCATTTAATGTGTGTTGTTTTTCACACCATTCTGTGTAAACTCAAGAGACTGTTTTGTGTGAAAACCCCAGGAGATCAGCAGTTTCTGAAATACATATACATTCCCATTTAGCACCAACAACCATGCTATGGTTAAAGTTGCTGAGATCAGATATTCTTCTTCATTCTGATGTTTGAGGTGAACATAAACTGAAGCATTGAACCTGTATCCGCTTTATTTTTTGCATTGTGCTTCCGACAAATGATCGGCTGATTTAATTAACTTAATGAATGCTTTCTCAGGTTTCCACATAAAGTAGGTTGGTGAAGGTTAGCTAGTCAGGTTTATCCTTGCAATTCCAAACTTGCTAAAATAAACACATTTCTATTGTTACATTTTATAGGACTTACATCTAATAAGTAGTTATATGTCATATGTTTGCCTTTAGGAAATAAATATTCCTTTAGGAAATAAAATATGGATAGCAGCAGGTTAAAGAATCTTGAGAAAGAGTTTAGTCAGTGGAAGTAAAGAGATGTGCCGGTGCTTCTGAACAAAGAAATTGTTATGTATTTCTTTATCAGTAATTGAAGAGCTACAAACAACACTGCTTAATCATGAAGGATCTGTTGCCTTTTTTTTCAGGTTGTTCCAGAATGAACCGGGCCATAGCCACCTGCTGCATATTCCTGCTTCTCTCTGCTTTCCTGTGCGACCAGGTGATGTCCAAAGGTGGCAGAGGAGGTGCCAGGGGTTCTGCTCGGGGTTCTGCCAGAGGTTCCACTAGAAGTTCCATTCGAGGCAGTGCACATGGCGGACGCTCATCCCATATCCGTGGCTCGTCCTCTGTGAGGGTCGCAGGAGCGGCTGCGGCCGGCGCCGCAGTAGCGCTGGGAGCCGGTGGATGGTACGCTTCGGCTCAACGCAAACCAGATGACAGCTCCGAGCATGGGGACGATTATTACACAAACAGGACAGGCTGGGAAATTTACTTCGCTCAAACGTCTAGTGCAGTAACTCATGATTTCAAATATAATGGACTGTTCTCATTGATCCTGCCAATAAACTTTCTGCTTCCTTGAGGCTGGAATTAGAAGCTTCAAGAGCTTGAAATGTTCAAGTTTACTGTGCAATGTGTATTCCTAGTATTTTTAATACAATGCACGGACTTCATAAAGAAAATTGGTATTAGAAGTTGTAGACTGATTCACAAAACCTAAAGAAGCTTTAACACGACTTAATTGGTTGGAATACATCTTATGCTTCAGCAGGAATAGTAGAGAATCCGAATCAAACAAGCAGATCATTTAAAAAGCTATTAAAACTGTGGCTATATTTCACTTCATCACTGTTACTGTATATAACATGCAAAATACTCTGCTTGTATATGTAATCCCAGTTCCCCTCTGTTATGGAAGCAAACAACTAGAAATATTTAGTGTTAGAAAAGCCATTGAATTATTAATAATGAACTTTAAGCAGCACTGAATGAACTCTTTCATAGTTTTTAATATCTTGCTTATTTGCGCTCAGACTCTCATTCCAGGCTTTATTACACAGACAGCCCAGATCTTTATTTATTTATTTACAAACTGAATTTTCCTGGTTGAATCTGCCCATTGGGATGTGCAGCACAGTTTTGAATATATGAATGATTTTTTTAATTCACTGGGAAAACAACAGATATGTGAATCAAACACTGAAATAAAGCTACTTTGAAATTCAAGGAGGTTAATTCAGAATAAATAAATACAGATGAACAATATCACTATGTAACAAATTTTTACTTTTTTCTTCTTCCCGGGAAACAAGTGTTATTTCCCTGTTCTTTGTAACCCAAATAAAGAGAAAAAACCCATCTTAACCATGAACGTTTGGGTTAGTTTTGGGCAGGCTTCTTTAGTAAAATGGGCTAATTTTGACGTTTTCGTTCTCTTAAAAGCCCAAACCCAAACTTCAATGGGCTTAATGGCTATTTTTTATCATTTTCCATCAAAAGTAATTGGAAAACTTCATTCACTACCCAGGAACAAAGTTACATAGTGTAATACTTTTCTTTAAATTAAAATGGTATTTAAATTGTATTATTAAGTATTCAATGGCTTTTAACATCTAAATGTCTCTTTTTTTGTCTCCATACACTTTAGATTGCACCTTTGCACCTTTTTTCTTTATAAGCGCCAATGTGCCATGGTAGAATATTTTCGTGTCAACCTCGTACCACAGTATTTGATATATCGCAATGACAAAACTAAGCCTTTTAGGCTTATTCCTTAAGCTGAATAACAAACGCTAGCTAGCAAATTACATACACTGCCAGTCAGGGTACACAACAAATACTTCTAGTAGTCTATAAGTGCATTTAAGGTGGTTAATCTTAACAGCAAAGAAAGTGTTATTAAGAAGAAGCAGTGGTTACTGTATTTATTACTACTTATTTGGTGTGACTGATTCTGTCTGCTTTGTTCGTCAGACAAACTCTTGCAAAGCTTCTAGTATATTGTAGAGCCACTTATTTAAAACAGGTGTCGTTTTATACATCGTATGGACGGCAATTTATACAAGTTGGTAATTGTTTACACTTGTAATAGAACGGCGTTATTGTATTTCTATGTAAGTACTTTTAGCAACTGACAAAACAAAGACATACTAAAGATAAATACTGTATCTTTTAATGTCATTTTAATATTTAATCATGCAATTACAGCTTAAACAATATGACAAGAAAAACTTGTCCCCCATTGTTAGATAAGATTTTTAGGATTACATATGGATAGCTATATGCTAATTTTCATTATCCGTGAAGTATTTTTACTAAGACTGTGAAATTATTATAAGCCCAGATCATTATTTATGTGTGTGTGTGTGTGTGTGTATAGCATGACTGAGAAAAAGCAAAGCTTAAATGAAAGTATTCACTGCATCACTTATTTGTAGGTGCGGTTTTAATACTGCGCACACACACACAAAAAAAATCTGTTTTTCTGTAAGTATATATTTTATTGTTTACACACTGTATTTTATTTGTATGACATCAGAGAACTGTACGAAACACCACCAAAGCATCTTTGTGCAATAGATTTTAGTCAATATATTAATACAGGATTATTACTGTTACCATTCCCGTGATTATCACGTCATGAATATCATGAATCTGTCATTACGTAAGGAACATGTTGTGTGTTTTATTAGTCAAGCATGACTTTGCCCAGCTCTCCTTTACGGAAAGCTCTGATGAAGTCGTAGGCTGCGGCGGTGTAGTTAGGCATTTTCACAGTAATGTCACCTATGGAATTAAAAGTGAATTAAATAATTATTTCTTGCAGGCTGAGACTAGTGTTGCCATTTCTGTGTTGTAAAGTATTTTCCACTGATACATTATTATTGAGTCATGTAACGATATCACTCACTCACCTACTCCTGTGATGGCTTTCACTCGCTGAGTCTTGCCTAATTTAACTGCGATGCACTTCAGCACATGTTGAATATCATCAGATGGTGCTTCTAGACCATACCTGTCCACATAGCTGTTCATACCAGGATTTATTAATTAATAACATGTAATGACATTATATCTGAATAACTTTTGCTAAACTGAATGTCTAATATCTCCTCTGTTATGGTAAATTTAGAAAACCTGAACCTTTTTTTAACGGTCCCTAAAAAAGTACATATCAGTCATCTATATGTTACCTACCCAAAGCGCTCGAGTCTGTTGAGTGAAAAGAGCAGATAATCAGCTATGATATCTTCACCAACTAAGTGGTCCAGTATAGTACCTGTAATAATAATAATAATAAAACATTTCTTTACATTTATCATTAGCAACGTTATAGTTAAAGACGTGTCACTAAACCAGTGTTTTTTGCACATCCAGCATGCTGACTGTTGTCTATTCAGAAGCTGAAGCTCTTGAACAATGTTCTATGCATCACTTTACAATAAACAGAGCTGACTGAATATATAAAAAGTAAACTTATACTTGAATGTACCCTATCTTGTTTTCCTGTTGACCAGATAATTTCAGATCTATATCAACCCTCTCAATCCGATCAAAAGTTCATTTGGATCAAGCTCGATCAGATCGCTTGCAGAGTTTACATGGAGTTAAAT
The DNA here is from genome assembly GCF_019097595.1 of Hemibagrus wyckioides. NCBI lineage: Eukaryota > Metazoa > Chordata > Actinopteri > Siluriformes > Bagridae > Hemibagrus > Hemibagrus wyckioides. Next base: position 12,611,366 of record NC_080712.1, read on the forward strand.
TACTAACAGATTATTTTATTCGCATGTAAACGTATCTGTTGTGTTGCTAGCTAGGAGACAGTAACAGTGTAGAATGCTTCTAAGGGTTGGAATGGAAATCATTGCACCACACAATCTTACCACATAACGCGAGTTTCATCCCAGTCTCTACATTCTCGATCTTAGGAGCCAGCACTCCCGGCGTGTCCAGCAGATGTATGACGGGTCTTTCACACACCTAAAAACACAAACAGTGTGCTTATGATCAGAGAAGGGCAGAAAATTTTTATGCAATCACCCAAAAGAGAGATTGTGATCATGCAAATTGAGGCCATTTAGCAGTAGAATAGAATTTATAAGGCGCTACACACATCCATTAGCAGTATATGTTCAGTATATAATCAATATATGTTCTCATTTAAATCATATAGAAAGTGGAAACACAAGGCAACTGAGAAAAATGTGGTCTCCTTTAAACACTGTCAGTCAAAATACCTGGATTTTGGTCAGAACAGCTTTGGTAATTCCAGGTTCACCTCCAACCCTCGAGGCTTTGCCTATATTTAAATAGAGTGTTTCCGGTTCATTTCTGATTTTTAAAATTCATAAAACAAAATAAAAAGACAATTGCAACATATACAATTTACCTTTTTTCAGGTTTGTTCTTCTTAAAGCATTAATCAATGACGATTTCCCAACATTCGGCACTCCTATCACCATTACACAATAACTTCTGTTCTGTGAAATGATGGAAATATAACAAATGTATTTTTTATCAACATCCATAAGAACTGTAAATCAATGGATATGGACAAATAACAGCAATATCATAGAAAATGATAAAGAAATCAAAGTGCTTCCAGTAAGGAATAAAAGCTGATTTAGAGGATGTACTGTAGGACAATAAATAGTAAGGAATTGGTGTGATGTACAAATTACTTTTTAATTAATTAAATAAGAGAAAATCGTCCTTTATGTCAATTTGTAGATAGATTTAATGTTGTGGAACATCTGCAAATCAAGTTACTTCCTGTTAGTGCTTACATATCAAATATAATGCATATTTTAATTCCTCCTTGTGTAACATATTAGTACATATTTTGCAGTTTATATCACAAAACTATGTTTGAATTCTTTGAATTTTTATTATCCTTTAATGAGGAAAAAAAATGTAACTCTGCTCACCTCCTCTCTGTGGAAACGAGGTGTGTTCTCTATAAGGTCTGTTACAAGAGGAATTACCTACAACACAATAAGCAATGTTACCATAAAATAAGGCATATTTAAATTATCATGTTTTTCCCAGTTGGAAAAAACGTGACAATAATTCTGCTCACCTTTTTAATACTCATGTCTCTTTGCTTCAGACAGTCTGTGAACATGACGTTCTTAACCCCATCTCTCTCGAGCTGTTTCAGGATACTCTGGAGAAATAAAGATTGCACGTTATTGATCATTTACTTGTGCTTTGTTCAAAGACATATAGGTTCATTTAGTTTTTGCAGGTTGTGATACCAATTTGTTCGATGTGTCTGCCAGGTCCATCTTATTCAGAATGAGTAAATGCGGCCGGACATCAAGGCTCTCTTGAAACAAAGGATTTCTTCCAGAAAATGGTATGTTTGCCAGTTAAAGAAGCTTTTAGTATGGTGTGCAATGACGCAATCATGCATTATATAAATAATCATGTCATTGTTGAACTATATTTTTAGTTCTTAGATTGAAATGCATTAAATCCCCATAATCACCAATCAGACATAACTTGAATAGCAAGCAGGCACACCTTTCAGGCAAGAACAAAATGAGAAAATCTGAAAGGCATGGAAGAGTTACAGGCTAGAGGATTTGTACTCTGAACAAGGATATTCTGGCATCATGGATTTCAATGATGCAGTCAACCTTCCTCAGGCTGGCTCTCATCTGCTTGAGTCCTAACAAGAGACACAGAAAACTGATTACAAAAATAACAATAACCTTAAAAAATAATAATGAGAATAATAAAAGTTACAGTAGTCATATAGTAACAGTGACTGGAAGGATGTGATGAAAAGAAAAGAAAAGATAAGAAAAATATCATGGTATCACTAATAGTATATGATGTGTACCACGATATGTAGGGCCAGCAAAAACTATACTGTTTCTGGCGTCTGAATACTACTAGGTGTATTTTAATCAGATTGAATCCAGTTGGATTCAAGTGATTTACATGGCTATTTCTTTCCTAATTTTTTTTACAGGATTATTTCAGCTCTACACAACTCTTTTCAATATGATTGACCTTTCATTCAAATCGAGTGAGCTTTTTACACGAAGACTTTTTAATCGGATTGAGCCGTCTGCATTGTAAACATAATTACTGATAGACATATATTTTTAAAATCGGAAAGAACCGTTTCAAATTTATGACGAGAATAACAATTTTTTAAACTATTATATTTATCAGTTATATATTTACAATTGTACACATATTTTACAATTTGGAGAACAACAAATGAGCTTCATCAGTTTTCAACTGCTACATAAACAAACAACAATCCTGCAACATTTCTGAGAAGTGCACTGGACCATAACTTGTATTTATATCAATATCTGTATTACCTGTTATACAGCCCAGGCCAAGGGACTGGAGACAGACATTTTATTAATGACAGTAGCCCATCCACAGCTATGGACAGTTTGCTGTTGTGCTGAGAATGACCAATAATTATAACAGTGTTTTTCCTTTTGTTCTTTCTTTCTGTCTTTCTTTCTTCCCCAGTGATGGACGAGGATAGGACCGACCATTTAATGCATACTTACTGTACTGATCAGACATAGCATTATGAGTGAATAACACTGATGATCTCCTCATCATGGCACCTGTTAGTGGGTGGGATATATTAGGTAGCAAGTGAACATTTTGTCCTCAAAGTTGATGTGTTAGAAGCAGGAAAAATGGGCAAGCGTAAGGATTTGAGCGAGTTTGACAAGGGGCATATTGTGATGGCTAGACGACTGGATCAGAGCATCTCCAAAACCGCAGCTCTTGTGGGGTGTTCCCGGTCTGCAGTGGTCAGTAACTATCAAAAGTGGTGCAAGGAAAGAACAGTGGTGAACCGGAGACAGGGTCATGGGCGGTCAAGGCTCATTGATGCACGTGGGGAGTGAAGACTGGCCCGGGTGGTCCTATTGCTCAGATTGCTGAAGAAGTTAATGCTGGTTCTGATAGAAAGGTGTCAGAATACATAGTGCATGACAGGTCAGAGCTGTTTTGGCAGCAAAAGGCGGACCACTACAATATTACGCAGGTGGTTATAATGTTATGCCTGATCGGTGTACAGTGTAGATGCACTTAATAAACTAGCCACTGAGTAAAGATGTCATGTCCTAAGTGGACAGTAACAGGACAGCAAAATAAACCGATACACATGACCATACAATTGCAAACAAACCTTTAGCCATATGTCCAGGGAACCAGTGTGCAACTTCTCTCTGGCCGAAATCAAACACAGTCCTGAACATGGCAGTATTGAATAAAGTGTGAGTAATCCTCATTTTCACTGGGTTAGCTACCTCTCCTCATACCTCAGCTGGAGTTCATCAGGATTAAATAAACTGAATTAATGATCCGATCATGTGCTAAAACATGGCGCATTAAACAAGCGTCATCCGAACTACAGATAAACAGAAACATGCTCTCTGTTCAGGTCACTGTGTTCTTCTGTTCCTCTCTCTGTTTATCTGACTGTAAAAGCGCGCTACCGCCACCTACCGTGTGTAGTTTTAATGACATTTCAGATCAGTAGATTCAGGAGAAACTCATCACTGTTTTGGCTGATTTATGAAGAAATTACATTTATAAACAAGTTATTAATGCTCATTCACTCAAAGCTGAAATATATAAATATTATACGGCATATTCGTATAACCTTTTTTTGTAAAGATGTGTTTATTGGGAATATACATAAAATAATGAGTATTAGTAATTACTATTTATTAATTAAAAATAAATAGTATGCAAACGCACTAAGAATATCAGACAAACAAAAAAAAGTAAGGAAAAAACAACAAAAAGAAAAACAATAAACACCCCCCCACACGCCACCCACACGTGGCATAATTGTCTCAGATTTTAGTCAAGACATTGGTTATAACGATGTTAAATAAAAGTAGAATTACACAATAATTAACGATAATAATAAATGGAAGCAAAAATGTCCGCAGATGAAGCAAGAAAATAAGAGAAAGGAAAAAATACACACAACAATGAATATACAACCTGGTCAATCATTAAAGCCTAACAAAGGTAGTGCATCAAGAAAAGGGGCCCAAATATAGTCAAAATCTGTGGGATACAGAATATAATATTTTCTCAGGGGTACTATAAGATACAGGCTCATTAATCCAGTGTTTTTGCTCTGGGGGGGGGTTCGCAGATTTCCAGTTTTTAAGTATGCATTTTTTAGCTGCAGTGCTTGCAAGCAAGATTAAATAGGTCATGCGAAGTGAACTGATATCACCTAGTATCCAAATTTTAGGATATTTGTATAGCTTAACAGCTGCCTATGTAGAGCTCTAAAAAGAGAGACGAGTTCAACATTGTTTAACTAGAGGTGTCGCTAAAGGATTTGGGGGCACATGGTGAAAAAATCTACTTGAATTTTAATAGTAAATTTTTATAATAGTTCCAAATCTGCACAAACAACATAATGCACGAACAGCATAGCAGATTATAAACATGTCAAAGAATATTTTGGGCAGCAATTGCACTATAAAGGTTCTAAAAGGTCAACAATTTATAATGATAATTCCATACTTAACCAAGCCAGACATTAAATGAGCACGTTTCTTTGTTTGTTTAATCATATTTTGTTGGCTGCCAGAATGAGTCGATTATACTAATCAGTTTCCTGTTTACATATGAAAGCAATTAGGCAGCTATACTCTAGGGATAGAATGATGCTTATCGAAATGCTGATGGTCTGCTGCAGAAAGACAAAAAAAAAAATTGTGGAAATGTCCTAACGTTATTTAGTGGCTACAGTGTTAATATGGCAAAATCTGTAATGATGGTTAAATAACAATTTCTTCCCACCACTGCTTCTACTACTGTTTAGTATCCACACAAAATACCAGAGCATGGAATACTTAGCAGTTTATTTGTACAGATGGTACTTAGTATATTTTCTCATCTATCCCTGAAATGAAGGTATATAAACATTGCATCATATTAAAAATATTAACAAATTGAATTATGAACTTAAATTCAGTATATAGAAGAAATATGTTTATATATGTTCCATAACTTGTACTGGACTCACACAATGTTCATATCTGCAAGCTGTTATATACCAATGGTGCATTATGACGGAAAAAACATGCATTTGCATTATACTGTTTTATGATTGTATAATTTATAAGACCTCATTTTGGCCTCTCTGGTTTAATAAGATGAGAGCTTGTGCGTTTTGCTCGTTTAAACAAAGACAAGGGTTAAATAAAGGTCTCACTGGACCCAGAAATTCTACTGCAAACAAATGGAGCAATGTCATTGTGTCTGCATCATAGAAAGATACTGTTCCTTTCTCAATTTCCACATAGACCCCAACTTTCTGGATCTTCTTGTCAATTGCTAGCATTGTTTCCTCAGAGCCATTACATACAAGATATCTTCCATTTCCATGATAGATGTAGCAGAATGTCTTGTTCAAGCAGATACAGTCAGGAGCTGCATTCTTCTCTCCTGCCTGCATATTGGACCCATATGACAGACCAATTAGCCAGTATGGTTTCTCCCAGACTGCAGTTTCCCAGTAATGACATGCACTGAAGAATGACTCCTTGGCCAGGATACTGTACTCAGTGCTGATGTGTTCTGTGTCTTTGCTTTCCTTCCTGTTCTGTTTGCTCCAGCGAACCTCCAGTTGGTCTGCGGAAACTTCCAGATTAGGGTGTGCTGTACCTGCATCTAAATGTATTGCCTTCATATCTGGAAGAAGGAAAAGTGTCATATTTATTACCATAAAAAACATTCAGAATATACAGTATTTGTATGAAGAAACTGCACGTACTTGCCCACGGTCGGCTTGTGATTTGGAATACAGCTGTATAAAAACTTTCAGCCAGCTGTTGTACTGTTTCCATCCTGTGTGAGTGTGTGTCCACTGATGGCAGTGCTGTTGATTTCAATTTTGGCCTGTTAACATTAAAAAAAAATAAATAAATAGCGGAAATCCTCTAAGAATTTTCTTTTTAACTAAATTCTCACAGGCCAGTTTTTCCTTACATGTGCAATTCAGTACAGGTTTGCATGTTTGAATGAAAATGCACATCTACTTTTCAATTTCTGTGAATTAATTTCAGTATGTTAAAATAAAAGGAAGATGTGTACTACAATGACAAAACCAAAAACAGAAGGGAAAAATGTTAAGAAAATTTTGGAAAATTTATTTTAATTAAAAAATGGATCTATTGGTTTTGGACATTTTGGAAGAATATCACTGAAATATAAATGTCTTGTTGGTGTAAATAAATGTCTATCATTCTGAGGATGTGTATAATTTGCACTTGACTGTATATTTAAGAAAATAAATTAAGCCAATATGCATTACTCACCAAAATGTCTGCCTTTTAAGATGCTAAAAAAGAAAATATTCATGTCTTTTCTATAATAATAATAATAATAATAATAATAATAATAATAGTAAACATTAAACATTAAAAAGTTCTAAACACAGTTTGTCATGGTACCTTGAGGAGCTTTAACTGATCATTTTCTTGGAGGAGAGATTTGCTTTCTCTTAATGAAGAATCCATGTTTGTTATTTGCTGCTCCAAATCCTCTTTCTTAGACTCTAACCACTTAATGGTGTAACGTTCCTCCATTTCTATAATATCCATCATCAGCTGTTCATCCTTTACAATCAAGTCTTTTATGTGGCTGTATGTTTCTGCTATTTTGACTCTGGAGGTGTTAGCCAAAGCCTGGAAAATACACACACAATATATACACAATCCTCATTTTTCAGGAAAAACGACATTTTTGAAAGCTGATTATTGAAGTAAGCAGCTTGTAAAAAGTTATGAGGTTACATGAAATAATAATTTGCTTAGTGACTGAAAACAAATAGAATCTGTAATATCTTTATATGTTAAGTGAATATTTACAGATGTCTCTGAAACCAGTCGCTGCAGGTCCTGTAATGCACACTCAGCCTGGTGTCTGTTCTTCAGGAGCTTTGCATCTCTTTCCTCCAGTGCTTTCTAAAGAGACTCTCAGAGGATTAGAGAAGACACATCGTTAGGGTCTTTTTTTTTAATTGTTATCTGTTTTAGTTTGGAAATGTCAAGAGATTATGCTGGTGGTGCTACAAATGTTCAGTGTGTCTTCCCTATGAAATATATAAATATAAAAATATATAAAATAAATCTGGAAGATAAAAAGTACTAATAAATAAATACATAAAATAAATGCAAATGTAAAATAACTAAACATGCACATTATAACACTAAAATATCTATATTAAACTTTAATACTATAATTTGATGATAATAAATCATTGTCTTCTACCTTGAAATCCGAGCAGGCTTCTTGCAGCTGGATGATCCGGTGACTCTTGTGTGTCCCGAACACCACACAAAGACAGCACACGGCAGCCTGGTCATCCTGGCAAAACAACTTCTGCTCCTCTCCATGTTCCTGACACTTATAGGACAGTGGATCTTGGGTCAGTTCGATAAGTGTGTGTCCTCTCAGCCGTTCCCTGTACTGATGATGGAGAGTGTGAACTGAGCACAATGAAGCATCACAGTTCAGACAGCTTTTCACAGCCACCGAAGATCTCCCAATGCACTGATCACACGTGATAAGTGAAGAAGACATTAATGCAGTCTCTTCACTCATGTGTCCACACATGCTGGCATGCTGTACCTTATCCTCCAGATCTGTGTTGATTTCAAGCTTCAGGTCAGGTGAAAGGAAGATCTGACATTCAGGACAGAATCGCAGCCCTGCCTCTGAGTCGTTATCATCATCATCATCATCCTCATTCCAAACGATACGGATGCAGGACCAGCAGAAGTTGTGTCCACAAGGAAGACGTATGGGTTTTGTAAAGACATCTGCACAGATAGGACATGTTAGTACTTGGTCTTTAACCTCCATGTCTACTTGTGCTGAAGACCCTCCACTGAATGGACTGTGCTGGATTTCCATGAATGTTTTAGAGATGAGGCTCAGGTTTCAGTGCTGTTGTGTGATGCATGGATCAGTTTTCCACATTTATTGGTGTAAGATATTTAAAAGAAAACAGTATACAATTTATGGTATAAAAAGTATACAATAAGCTAAGCTATATTAATGTTAGAAATATTTATTTATTTTGTTGGAAACCAATAATAATAATAATAATAATAATAATAATAATAATTCATTTCTTCTGGGAAATCATTTCTGAGATATTACACTATTGCACCATTAAAACGGATTTCTTGAAAATAGAGTCAAAATGAATAGGTTGTATATAAAATAGTCTCATTACTCTGATTTCAAAGACTCTTACTGATGCTAGATTAACATATCTCTCCAACCTAAGTCAAGATAATATCCTAGATGTATTTAATAGACAAACAAACAACAAAACCCTAATCCATGCTTTTGTTAGCTTTAGACTGCACTATTGTAATGTTTTGCTGTCTGGATGATCCAGAAGGTGCATAAACAAATTCCAGTTAATGCAGACTGCAGAAGCCAGTGTCCTAAGCTAACTCACAAGGCTGGACCTATCATTGGACACAAACTACTGTAGAGACGTTTGAGTCAGTGAGGAACAGGAGGCCACTTAACAAACTGCTCTCCATCATGGACAATCCATATCACTCGCTCTACAATACACTACAGAGTCAGCCGAGCTCATTCTCCAAAAGACTCATATCTATATTCATATCTATCTGTCTGTCTGTCCGTCCGTCCGTCTGTCCGTCCGTCCGCCTGCCCGCCGGCCGGCCCGTCTATCTATCTATCTATCTATCTATCTATCTATCTATCTATCTATCTATCTATCTATCTATCTATCTATCTATCTATCTACCTGTCTGTCTGCCTGCCTGCCTGCCCGCCCGCCCGCCCGCCCATCCATCCATCCATCCATCCATCCATCCATCCATCCATCCATCTATCTATCTATCTATCTATCTATCTATCTATCTATCTATCTATCTATCTATCTATCTACCTGTCTGTCTGCCTGCCTGCCTGCCCGCCCGCCCGCCCATCCATCCATCCATCAATCATCTATCTATCTATCTATCTATCTATCTATCTATCTATCTATCTATCTATCTATCTATCTATCTATCTACCTGTCTACCTGTCTGTCTGTCTATCTATCTATCTATCTATCTATCTATCTATCTATCTATCTATCTATCTATCTATCTATCTATCTATCTATCTATCTATCTATCTATCTATCTATCTATCTACCTGTCTACCTGTCTGTCTGTCTGCCTGTCTATCTATCTATCTATCTATCTATCTATCTATCTATCTATCTATCTATCTATCTATCTATCTATCTATCTATCTATCTGTCTACCTGTCTACCTGTCTACCTGTCTGTCTGTCTGCCTGTCTATCTATCTATCTATCTATCTATCTATCTATCTATCTATCTATCTATCTATCTATCTATCTAAAACCAGAAAGGTTTATCACACCATTTGTATACAAACTTCATTGTCTCTCAGTAAAATTAGTCATTTACTGCGTTTCACTGTCTCTGTACTTACACTCTGACAATAAAGCTGAACCTAAACAAACCAAACCTAACCTCTAGTATAGTATCGTGTTTCTAACACTAGAGGGCGATGTACAACTTTTCAGCCTTATTAGAGTAGTGGAGAAAACACCAGCAGAAGAAATGCCTCTTGTGTTTATACCGTTGTTGGCGCGAATCAGTGGACGGAGGGAAGTGTGCAGTACTGCAGTGTATCTCTGCGGGAATGGACTCGTAATGGGATAAAAAAGATCACAGTTCATCTCGTCGCGATTTGGACGACTGTTTTCCTGGGTGGTGGAGTGAAATTAGTGAGATTTCTGTTTAAAGACAGTAGAGGATGAAGAGGAGATGATCAGATCCTGCCTCATGCTAAAGTTTACACCAGTTCTGTATAAGCTCCAGGGCTGAAGCTCTCCGAATATTATCCGTTTTCTTACATTAGAATGTCCACGATGTCGAAAGTCAAGTCAAAGAAAAACATGGTGAGTGCTGATGAATTAAAGTGTGATTATAAACACCTGATTAGAGCTACACCTACACAAGCTATGAATAACAGGCTGTGGAGATAAACCGCGAAAATGTCTTACTCAACAATGAATGTTTATCTTGCAGGTGAGCAGTGGACTGCAATCAAACATTTCTGCATTTTTCATCAAGGTAAATTATTAATCCCTCACTAATACACCAGGATGGAAATGACTTCATGCCATAAACTATATTGCCAAAAGTTTTGGGACACCCCTCCACATCATTTAATTCAGGGGTTGGGCTTGGACCCTTAGTTCCAGTGAAAGGAACTCTTAATGCTTCAGCATACCAAGACATTTTAGACAATTTCATGCTCACAAAGCAAGATCCATAAAGACATGTATGAGAGAGTTTGGTGTGGAGGAACTTCACAGAGTCCTGACCTCAACCTGATAGAACACCTTTGGGAAGAGCGAAGACTGTGAGCCAGGCCTTCTCGTCCAGCATCAGTGCCTGAGCTCACAACGCGCTTCTAGTGGAATGGTCAAAAATTCCCATAAACACACTCCTAAACCTTGTGGAAAGCCTTCCCAGAAGAGTTGAAGCTGTTATAGCTGCAAAGGGCGGGACAACTCCATATTAATTTCATGTGCATGTAAAGGCAGACATCCCAGTTTTGTCCAATCTCCGCATTAATTCATCCCAAAGGTGTTCTGTCAGGTTGGGGAGCATGAAATTGTCCAAAATGTCTTGGTATGCTGAAGCATTAAGAGTTCCTTTCACTGAAACTAAGGGGCCAAGCCCAACCCCTGAAAGACAACACCTGAATTCAATGATTTGGAGGTGTGTCCCAAAACTTTTGGCAATATAGTGTATGTAACCCACTTTATGGATTGGTTGGGAGTTTGAGATCTGACCAATCATTAACTAACTTCCTGTAGTACTGGATTCATATTTATAGAAAAACCAAAGGTCAGGTCTGATAAAGTGCTTTTCTTCTTCATTCATTCCCTCGTTCATCTTCGGTAATTGCTTTATTCTGGTCAGGGTGGAAGAGGATCCGGGTCCTGTTACAGAAACGCTGAGCATGAGGTGGGAATACATCCTGTATGGGACACCGGTCCATAGTCGGGCACAGTGCATGCATTCATGCATAGGAAAGATTTAGATACCACTATACATTTAATCCAGCTACTAGTGTGTTATTATGAGGTACAAAGTAACCCTGGGAGGAACCTGGAGAGAACCCACAAAGACCTAGGATTAGAACGTCTATACAGGATTGAATCAGGGGCTGTTGAGCTGTGAGGTTGCATTAACACACAGTGAACTGTCATGCAGCTGATAGGGCATTTCTAAATAATAATAGCAGAACAGGGTCATGGTGTTTGATTAGGTGCCGTTTGTAATTTTGACTAGCACCTGGCTGACAAGGGTGCATGATGGTGTGATTATTTTTAAGATTAATAGCCTTTCTACTGTTTGCCAGTCAAATTGTTACTCCGAAATTGCAGATTCAATGTGGAATTTGTTGTTGAAGGTCTTTCTTTCACCCTATTTAATTTTTTTCAGGTACTGAAATTAGCTTGAAGAGAAACTGACTTTTTATATTCTTACTTTGTACCCTCTAATATTTTGACAGGTACTACCAAAATCCCCCAAAAAAGGTACAGCCATGCATACAAACGTAGATGTCTCCAGTGTAATAAAGACCTGTGTTGGGCAAGATACTAGGTTCCCACTTTCCCCCCTCTCCATCCCTGAGACTCCTGAGAGTGAGAAAAACCGCCATTGTCCAAGACAGCCCTTTTCTGAGTCTCCACGCTCCCCTGTGTCTCGTAGTCCATGTTCCCGAAGCCTCACCTGCAGGACTAAACTCTTGTCCAGTAGGTCACTCCAACCACAGAAGACGAGTCCAAAATCGGGGGACACTTTAGAAGCAGAGAATGCTATTGGCCATTTTGGTTCAGTGAAACGGCTGATGCATGGATCTGAGATGCATCAGAAAGCCAAGCGCCCCAGAATAGGGCCGTTACAGAAAAAAAGCTCTGAACAGGAATTAAGCTCAGAGGGAGATGACTTGAGCAAATTTCTTCAGATTATTCGTGAAACGGCTGATTTGAAAGATGAGAAATCAATAAAAGCTGTCTCAAAGAACATTGAGAAAAAGTCCGCCAAAGCTGAGAAGACCATAGCACTATCAGCTCTGCCTGATAAGATAGTGGGAAATATGACCTCAGAAAAGGGGAGTGGTAGCATAGGGTCAATTGGGTCAATCACAAAGTTACCAAGAGTCACTCATCATAAAATCAGCTCCAGTGAAGATCAGAAGGAGAACATTCCTCTCCGAACAAAGCCAAGCATGGACTTGACTGAACTGTCCAGTGATAATCAGTCAGATCTTATGGTGTCCTACACTTCATGGGTATTTGATAGTGGTAAAAAGGAGGAGAATGTTTACGTTTGTGTAAATGAGAAGAAATTGAAAGAAGTTAAGAATCTTGGTGACAAAGAAAGCGCTGTCACAACCGCTGAGGAGAACTTCAGTTTACTGGACGACAGCTGGTTTAATGACCAGGTGGAGCAATGCTTTGAAGAGCCAGAACATAAAAAGACTAAACTTGAGTATGTATTTGTTTAATTTTTTTGGTTTCTATTTATAAAGCTGAGTAATTACCTATATTCTTGTTAGTTTTTGGTAATGCATTATATTAAAATTCCATTACATAATTTTTCAATTATTTACTGAATTAGTGACCAGTAACAAGCATAGTACTGTTAAATTCTTGATTCTGATTGGTCAGAAGAAATTGGACAGCAATTCTGTCTGTAAACTCAGTCACAGGTTTCATGTCATGTCTCTCTTTGACTTGTAGAAAGAAGAGAAGCGTTCCTGACCATGTTATTCTCGCCTCTGGACACCATAACCGTTACTGGGTTTTAGATGTACAAGAAACCACTGGAGCCCAAGGATACAACGAGAAGCATTTAACTATCACTTGCTCAAAGTCTTCACACCCTACAGAGACCTGCATTCTGAAGGATGGCTGGTAGAGAACTTTACACTGTATTTACTGAGGGATTGAGGGGTTTTCAAAGTCTGTATGTTGTTGTTTAATGGATTTATACTTTGTATTATTTGCAAATTTAAGGGAGGATACTCCTGTTGCTGTTGGAGACATTGTTCATCTGGAAGGAGAGTGTGTTTCTGGCTTATGGGTGCTCGACAGGAACTATGGTTTCCTGGTGCTCCTGCCTGATGTACTCATCTCAGGGACCAGCATAGCTAACACTGTCCGCTGTATGAGACGTGCTGTACTTGGAGAGATGTTTAAGGTAAGATCCTGAGGTATATGATGTATGATCTAGCTGCGGTTAGTTTCATTTGAACAGCATGTACTATTGCTTCAGTGGATTTATTAGCAAGTTGCAAAGCGGTAATGTGATTCAACTGATTGTTGACTAACTCCTGCACATCCAAAGTTTTCCTAATGCCAGATTTCTTAGCTGCCTACAAATGCGTAGGTGATTTATCAACATTTTTTTGGCAGATTATTTCATACATGTTAACCTCATCACTGTTTTACTTCCAGAGTATGGATGGTGGAAGCAAGCAGATGCTGAACGGGACTATAGTGCACGACATCTTTCAAAAAGCTGCTATGAACTTAGACTTTTCTCTGGAAAAACTAGAGAAACTGGCCAGTGAAGCCCTGCTCAGCCCAAACTACCTTGGACAAATGTAAGAAACATTATTATGTTATATTAATATTTTATAGGCAACTTATGAGATGTAATTACATACACCATCCAGGCATAACATTATGATAATATTGTGTTGGTCCCCCTTTTGGTGCCTAAACAGTCCTGACCCATCATACACTGTGTATTCTGACACCTTTCTATCAGAACCAGCATTAACTTCTTCAGTAATTTGAGCAACAGTAGCTAGTCTGTTGGATCGGATCACACGGGCCAGCCTTCACTCCCCACTTGCATCAATGAGCCTTGACCGCCCATGACCCTGTCGTCGGTTCACCACTATTCCTTCCTTGGACCACTTTTGATAGATACTGACCACTGCAGACCGGGAACACCCCACAACAGCTGCAGTTTTGGAGACGCTCTGATCCAGTCATCTAGCAATCACAATTTGGCCCTTATCAAACTCGCTCAAATCCCATTTTTTCCTGCTTCTAACACATCAACTTTGAGGACAAAATGTTCTCTTGCTGCCTAATATATCCTACCCACTAACAGGTGCCATGAGATATGTTATTCCCATCACCGGTCACTGCTCATAATGTTATGCCTGATTGGTGTATATGTGTATGTAAATGTTTGTTTATATTGAATATGTCTATGTTCTTTGACCAGGTACAGTCTGAAACTGACTCAAGCAGACTTGAAGCAGGAGCTGGAGGAATATCTTCCTGCAATTTCTGAATGGGCGAAAGACTATCTCCACACCTCTCACCAGACCAGGCAGAAACAGCTGACTTTGAGACTGTAAGCACTGTTCACCTTTTATTGACAGGATGGAAGATAAAGTTTAAGAGAATTTCATCAAGGATGTGCTGCTTAAATTCGTTGATAATTAACTTGACTATAAAAGCTTTAAAGCAAAATACACAAGACTGTTTCCTTGGAGTTTTTTATTTAAATCCAGGCTTTAAAGTATTATTCTCATTAGCTATGTATCTGTCCTCAGCCCCAATGATGGAGCTCTGAGCCGGCAGGACTCGGACTGCAGCATCACCGTCACTGATTTTGTGGACATTGAGGAGAATATCTGGTCTCCAAGGTTTGGTCTGAAGGGAAAAATCGATGTGACAGCAGGGGTAAGGATCCACCGCAGAGGCAGGAAGCACGTAGACAAGATTGTGCCATTGGAGCTGAAGACTGGAAAGGAGTCTAACTCCATTGAGCATCGTAGCCAGGTATAAGACTGATGAGAACCTAGCTGAACATGTTCCTCTATCTAGACATGTGTTGAATAACACAAGACAGTGGATTGTTGGGTTGTTGTACAAATTAATTAGTCTTTTTTATTTATCTTTTTGAGACTTTTTAAACAATGAAATAAGAAAAATCCAGTAGGAAGGCGTATGTTTGGTCACATTGACAGTAAACCCTATACATACATATCATGCAGAGCTCAGACAACATCCAAGAGAAAGTAATCAACAGTCAGAATTGCATCCATACATCATTTCAGCTGATTATAACATTTATTGTGAAACACTTTCAGTTGTTTCTCTGTTTTTGTTTGGCACTGTTGGGTATTGCAGCCTCAGGTTTATAATAAAGTTGTATATTTTAGGTTATATTATACACTCTTATGAGTACTGAGAGACGGATGGATGCTGAGGTGGGTTTTCTCGTCTACTTGAAGACTGGCAATCTACACCCTATAGTAGGCAACCACATGGACAGGAGAGGTTTGTACTGATGTTATTAAAAGAATACCCAAGCCAGTTACAACATGATAAAATAATAAATCGTTTAGCTGTTTAAAGGTGGGATAAGTGATTAAGTAAAAAAAAAAGCTTCTTGTAATATTTTGGCCTTGAGTTGTCCTTACACGCATTTAGCTGTGAGTAATCTGATCAAAGGAAAATGTTTGGTCACTGTGACACCCCAGGGTCTCACAAATGAGAACTCTGAGATGACTCCATTACAAGAAATCTAGGACTCACTTCTGATACTGTTGCTTTTCTCTTGGTCATCACAGAGCTAATCAAACTGAGGAACTCTCTGGTTCGTCATCTTAGCAACAGTCTCATCAAACTGGAGGGCAAAAACCAAATGGCGTGTTTACCTGAAGTCATCTCTGACCAGAAGGCCTGCAAGTACTGTCCACAGAGAAGAAACTGTGCACTTTACAACAGGTACTTCACAGGGTCACTTCCATAATGCACCTTGTATATGTATAACAGCTTTTAAGTCTAATTACATGCTAAATCATCATCACAAGTTACTAAAATTATACTTCTAAATGTTTATATACATTTACAGATTTATATTTTCCTCTTACTGACTAAGATTTTTAGTTCCTTGGGTTTGAGATGGACACTATATACAAATGAAACTTTGTTTTACAAATGTCATATTTAAGTCCTTGGTTCTTTTTTATTTCCTGACCAGACCACACTTGCTCTCATACAAAAGTCTATAAACCAGTAGTGTCATAAATAGTTCACTTCAAATAAGAGGGGAGGTGCAGCATGAAGTACTGCTACTACATACTGCGACCCAAAATCATACCATCTACTCATCTGGCTGCTCATGTTCTTCTTCTGTGTCTAGAGCTGTGGAGAAGCCTCCAGGTGCATGTCCTTCTGAAGATCCTCAGGGTTTTCTACAGGTTGAGTGTGAACATCTGAACCAGCTTCATCTGCAGTACTTCAGCCACTGGTTGCTGCTCTGCAGCTTGGAGGCACTCACCATGGAGAGCAAAGGAGGACGTCGCAACATCTGGCTCCAGTCTGCTCAAGAGAGGTGGGTGTAGAGACAAACGGGACACTGCAATCATTATTGTTATATGTAGGGAAAAAAACAGAGCAATATAATACTACTTGGACTTTCATGACAACTACTACATCAGTTAAATGTATTTTGTTGTCCCTTAGGGAGAAGAATGGTGGCTGTGTCCGGAACATGGTATTGGCAGGCGGGGTGACAGCTCTGTCTGATGGTGTGTATGTGCACCACTTTAAGCGTAGGCAAGAAGAGCATGGACTCATCACACTGATAGTCGGGGATAGGGTAGTGATCAGTGACCAGGATGCCAGATTCATCGGTATAGCTACTGGATACATCACCGAGATCACAAACACAGAAGTAACGTGCTATTTGGATAAGTAAGTCACATTCTAATATACTTTAATCAGTTTTTATTATTTTAGATTAACGTAAATCTTATTTCTATTTTGGGCAGTTTCTGTTTCTGTTTTTCTGACTTCTCTCAATCTTCCAACTATAAAGATTTAAATGGCTTTGCTCATTACTGCCTCCCTATGTCCCTGTTCCTTTGTAATCAGAATTTCTTACCTTGATGTTGAAGTATGTCTTATAAATTTAACATGCCGTTAACATCGTGACCACTTTTCATGGTCTCACCCTTTTAGAAATCTCTCCAAGAATTTCTCGGATATGATATTCCGGCTGGATCAGGATGAAGGTGCTGGAGGCTTGAGCACTCATCTTGGAAACCTGTCCATGCTGATGGAGAACTCGCCAAACAGGTCAGCATTCTTACTCACTAATTATTCTGTTATGTTTTTAAAGGATCATAATTGCATTCCTGGCTTGCTGACTTTATCGTGATCACTAGTGGTTCTGACTCTGTTGATCTATCTGGCAGTGAAAGGCTGAGGCAGCTGATTGTGGAGTTTAAGCCTCCTGAATTCATTGATAGTCTCAGCAGTGTGCTGCCCCGAGAGGCCAAGGACACTGTAGCCAACATTCTGAAAGGTCTCTAGATTTATTTATTTTTTTGTTTTATGACTTAAGCTTGGTCCTTAAACTGTTACTATTGCTATTTCTAAGCCACCTCTTTGAGATATTAAACTGCTCTCAAAGTGGGATTATATTTCTGTGCTGTCAGACATTGAAACACATCATATTTTTTCTTAGGGCTCAACAAGCCTCAAAAGCAAGCTATGAAGAAGGTCCTGCTGTCCAAAGACTACACACTTATTGTTGGAATGCCTGGCACTGGGAAAACTACCACTATTTGTACTCTGGTAAGAAAAAGACTCTACTTCTGTATAGAGCACTAATGCCAGTTAACATCTGGAAACCTCTCCAGGGTAATAATGGTGTTATTGAGGGTTAATCTATGAATTCTGTGTTTATATTTTGCTTATGAGAATAGTATCCTCATATCTGTTCGTTCTTCAGGTACGTATTCTGCATGCTTGTGGCTTCAGTGTGCTCCTGACCAGCTACACACATTCTGCAGTAGACAACATTTTGTTGAAGCTGAAGAAGTTTAAGGTCGGTTTCTTGCGCCTGGGCCGGACTCAGAAAGTGCACCGTGACATCTTGCCATTCACAGAGGAGCAGAATCGGACCAGGGGAATCAACACCCTAGACCAGCTGGAGGATCTCTATAACAAAGAGGTACACATGATGCAGTCTGAAAGCAGGCTACCCAAGTAGTGTGAAACTTACAGCAAGCACATTTGAAAAGTGGCAGTGGTGGTTCAAGTGGTTAAGACTCTGGGTTGTTGATCAGAGGATCTGGGTTCAAGCTCCAGCACTATCAAGCTCCACTGCTGGGCAATTAAGCAAGGCCCTTAACCCTCTTTACTCCAGCGGTACTGTATCATAGCTGCCCCTGTGTTCTGACCTCAACTTCCTCAGCTGGGATGCACGAAGAAAATAATTCCAGTGTGCTGTAATATACAGTATATGTGTTGATGATAAAAAGCCTGTATTAGCTTATGCCTCTTTCGGCATTGTGCATTTTGATGAGTTGATTTCCTTTTCACATGCCGTTTTAAATAAGCACGGTTGCTTAAATATCTTGTTTGTATAAGATCTTTGTATCTTATTTGGTATAGGTGCTGTACCTTATTTATAAATGACAATGTTTTCATCCTTCTTTCTTCAGCTTATTGTAGCCACTACATGTATGGGTGTAAAGCACCCAGTCTTCAGCCGACGGCGCTTTGATTTCTGCATTGTGGATGAGGCGTCTCAGATCAGCCAGCCTGTCTGCTTGGGACCACTCTTCTACGCTCAGCGATTTGTCCTTGTAGGAGATCATCAACAGCTGCCTCCTATTGTCCAAAATGCTGAGGCCAGGTATTGTTTATAATTTTCCATACTGAGCTGACAGATATTCGTTATAAAGACAATGTATACTTAAGAAAGTATACTGGAAAGATAACTGAATAACGAAGAAGAAGCCTTTATACAGATAGAGTTAAATTGAATAGTAAAACGGATGCAGGAGTAAAGCAATATAAAAAATAAAGACCAGTGTAAACAATACATAGAACTGTATTTGTGCAGCAGGTATGTTAAAAAAAAAAAAAAAACAGATGTATGAAACCGCTATCCTGTGTTGGTTGTAAAGTAGCAGTAATAAATTGCACTATAGGCCAAAAACTGCACCAAAAGGTTAATGTTCATATTAACTGTTCAGGAAAGCAGAGGTTATTAGGATTTTATTACTATTTATTATATATGATTATTATTTCTGCTTCCTGGCCGTGCGGATGTACAGTCCTATAGAATAAGCAGGGGTGCACTCAGTGATCCTCTCTGTCTGTTGAAGCATTCTTTTGTCTGATCTGAAGTGCAAATTTTATATCCATAAATGTAACATTTAACAGCTATATTTTGTAATTTCTCCCCAGGGCTTTGGGCATGGATGAGAGCTTGTTCAAGCGTCTTGAGCACCACAGTCAGGCTGTAGTTCAGCTCAATGTCCAGTACAGGATGAACAGGTGGGGAACAACATATCAGCTGCCTTTAGACAAATATCTTTGGAATATTGTAAAGCTCAAATGGACATGTTTTATCTCTGGTTCACATTTGAATTTTTAATGAAAATTTGATTTTAATTTGTATTTACATCTCTGTGCGTTTCTAAATTAACTAATATTTTGATGAAGTACAATTTTAGGTCTGATGCTGGCATCTTTTGTCTTGCAGTAGAAATACGAGAGTAATGCCATATCTACATGCCCACATCTTTATATACCTGAATTAAAAAAAAACAAGCAAACATTGTTAAGCTATGTAAATGAAATTTTAAACAATTTTGCAAACCATATAAACAGCATTATGTGCATGCAATATTTGTGACCTCTAAGAAGAGTGTACTGTGACACTATTTGTCAGGATTTGAGTATTATTGATCATGAGCCTGTCACCCAGCACTCACTTATAAGCTATACTATGTCCTAAACCTCATTGGCAAGTCTACGTAACATTCCAAAGATCTGAATGTATTTTTACTGAATTTACTGACAAAAAGGAAGGTCAGGATGAGAGACTTATGTGACTACATTTAAGGTAAATGTTGATTATTGTTGTTTTTTTAATGCTACATCAATGCGTAAATATTTAAATATCAGAGAAGATCTGAATTCTGATCAGTCAGAGAAAGTACTGAGAGGTCCATATGGCTGTTGTAAATCCTTTGCTATTTCTTTTGTGTGCCACAGCATGATTATGTCCCTGAGCAATGCCCTGATGTATGAGGGCAGGTTGGAGTGTGGCTCAGAGCGGACCGCCAGTGCTCAGATACAGCTGCCCCGCAGGGACGTTCTGGAGAAAGGGCTGTATGCGTGTCAGCCTCAGCACACTGCCTGGGTTCACTCTGCACTCGATCCTCAAAAGTCTGTCTGCTTTCTGGACACATCACAGGTCTGCTTGACTTTCTCTGTTGTTCTGCTAACCTCACGATGTACTATAGTGGCTCGCAAGATTAATTAAACTCTTTCTCAGGACGTTCGCTGTGATTTTGTTTTTCTTGGACACCAGCAATGTCATGCAAAATCTAGTCTAGTCAGTCCCTCTTGGGTTTTGTGATGGCAAAAAATAAAACAAATCATGCAAAGTCTGCAATATTCGCAGAAGCTTGCAATTTTTCAAAATCACAGATTTGGGCCAAGATGCATCATGTGATGTCATCACAGCACTCTTTTAGCCAAAGCCCTCTTTGACTCCCTGCTTATAGCTACCATAACGTACGTCCGAACAGAAAAAAATGTGTTTTCTGGACCTTCCACAGAATAAAAGGTAAAAAAAAAACAAAAAAAACAAAATGGGTAAAATGTATGGGCCACTTTTGTTAAACAATGCTGTGCTGTAGATTTTGCAATTTTGCCTTTGCCAAAATTAACGCAAAATTGAGTGAACTCCATGATATTCAGTCGAGCTTACAATTTTTTTAAGAATACCACAGGATTTTTTACAGATTTTGGGCCAAGAAGCTGTGTGTTACATCAACACAACCCTCTTCAATTCACATGCATTGAACATGAGTACAGCTGTCATGGAAGGTTATTACACGTGTTCACTGGTAGTAGTTCAAAAGAAGAATCCTGTTTAAGTATTTTGTCAATTTAAGTAGTTTTACTGAAAAAAAGGACAAAAATTCTGCAAGGCGCATTGCAAATTTTGAAAAAAGCTGCAGCAAAATTGAGCATTATTGGCTTCAACAATCAAAAAAACACTGGATGGACTGTCTAGTTATCATGAGAGACTCTTGTCAGGTTCTCCTGCTCATGTGCTGCTTTTTTTTGGCATCTAAACATTACCTCATTAAGGTATAGCATTAGCATTAAGTTATACCCTCAACAATATCCTCAAGATGATTTTAATGTATGAAGTCTGATGTTTGTTTCACTGCAGGTTCCAGCCCTTGAGACCGTGGAGAAAGGCGGAGTCAGCAATCGCACAGAGGCCATCTTGGTGCATGCTCTTGTTAGCCTGCTGCTTAAGGTTATTTAGTACTAAAATTTCTTATTATAAATCGTTATATGCCATAATATAAAATACATTTAGTGCTTGTCAACCGTCCTCTTGTAGATCCTGTAATCTGGCTAACCTGATCAAATTCTCTCCCAGATTTAGCTGAATTAGATGTGCTCACTTTGTTCACTCTGATTCTGTTTTGTTGAATATTTATTGTATTGTATATTTTTTCCACCCAACAAATTAGGTGGCAGTTAAATGGGCACAATGAAAACAACTACTGTATGGGAGAGAATAGAGTGCTTGTGCTACAGAGTTAACCAGTACAACCATATTGTAGCTGGTAGTAACAGTGTTGTAGTCATGAGCTTGCTCTATGAGCTTTTTGTTTCAGCACAAAAGGCTCTCCCCAAAGCGTTTCTTTGTGTGCAAGAAACACAGCAGAGGCATACAGGATTTATCTGAGACTAGTTGTAGTATAACCATTTATGTAATGAAACTTGCATGTTGTAAAATGAAATTTTAAATACAGCCCTTGATATCGGTTGGACACTGGATGACAACTGCTCTGGTTTCTAAGGATTGTACGCTATACATATTGTGCATGCAACACCTATATAACAAACATAAAGGCAGAATTTGGTTTTGCTTGATAACAGAAATTATATTGATGTTTCAGGCTGGCTGCAGGGCAAGTGACATCGGGGTCATCGCTCCATACCGACAGCAGCTCAAAGCAATCTCCACTCTGCTGGATGGAGAATCCTTCAGAGCCGTGGAGGTGAACACGGTGGACAAGTATCAGGGCAGGGACAAGAGTGTCATCATCGTGTCCTTTGTCAGGAGCCACACTGAGGGCAATGTAAGTAGCCTGCTATACAGACAGGTTTATTTTGTAAGGAGTTTTACTGTATGACACTTAGATTGGTATAGACCAACAGTCAAAAAAAGTCAGATGCAGTGCCAGTCAGGAGGCAGCTAGGTATGTACTGTCCTATAATGACTCCTGCCAATTAGAGTCTGGCAGTCTGAGTTAGTAAAAGCTCTGGTACCAAACTTACTGATTGGATGTGTGGTATCTCTCCTTCTCTGGAATTCCAGTCAAGCCACAGCTGAAGGTTTTTTCTGTGGACTAGTGGATTGCCTCCATGACATTTAAAGCCTCAGAAAAGAAACCTCTGACTGTTATGCAGCAAATAACAAAACTCCATCTTACAGATTTCTAAATGCAGTCAAGGTCTGAGACATGCCCAGTAGGCATGAAACGATATATGAAAGCAAAGCAATGATATGGGACATTAACAAAATGGTGAAATCAAGCACGGCACACAGATTTTAATTTGTGTTCTAAGCATTTAAAACCCAAGTACATGTATATACAGTGGTTTATACTCGCTGCCCTTCAGAAGGCTATGCTGAGAATCTGCTGAGAGTTCCGGATGATGTAAAGAAAATTTGGGCAGTAGTGCATAACAGTCCATTTAAGTATTATATTTTAACGTTTATAAGTTTGCACCGGCTTAAAAAAATGAGGCTGCAGTTAGATTTTTTTCTCTCTCTGGCCTTGTGTTTGTCATGTGACATTTATATTTTCTTCTAATTATCTTAACTTTTTGGACAATTAAAAATAATAATTTGAGGCTATGTTTCTGCTCACAAACATGGTGAATGTGTGAGCTAAAGGTATGCTTAAGCCTGCAAGATCTGTGCAAATTACTACAGACGAGAATTTCCCTATTCTCTGTTTCAGATAAGCAACACTTATGAAGGGCAATTCATTAAATATTTCTGTAGTATGCAAATACCTGGAATTGCATTTCTCTTGTAAAGTTGAAATAGAAGTATTCTCATTATTACCTGTGCAATAATACATTACTGTTATTTGCTGAATGTTGTAGTCAGATGTGTGCTCTTCCTCTCCTTCTTACTGTGTGTTTGTGTGTTAGCTGGGAGAGCTGCTGAAAGACTGGCGAAGGCTGAATGTAGCCATCACCAGAGCCAAACATAAGCTACTGATGCTGGGCTCGGCTCCTGCGCTGCGCCTCTACGCTCCACTGGAGAAACTTCTCACTCACATGCAGCAGGAGAACATGATATCCTTTATACATGGCTCTGCTTTAGTTTTGTTCATTTTAGAACTGCAGACTTACCAGCTTGGTAAAGTTTTGCTGTCTCTGATAATGAATTCAATTCAATTAAATCCCAGCATCATTTAATCATTTTCCCTGCTTCCCTGAGGCTCCTGCAAAGTTTAAATCTAATTCGAATATAACATGATTCATTAAGTTTAGGACCTTCTCTACTATTTACTAGATGGTACTAGCTACTAGTAAGGAATAGTTACCACTTTTATGTAGGCCAACTGTTGATGTAACCATTTAAAGTAGCCATTTGTAGTTTTTAGAATTGATTTGGTTTGGTTTAATTGAAATGACAAACCATCCTCTTTCCTCCTGCTGATGCCATGGTTAATTAAGTAAACAGAATCCTTAAAATGAAGAAAACTAGGCTAATCTTTTGTGTGTGTTATTGTACATCACACTTTTAAGGTATCTTTGAAATGACAAGATTTATTGAAGGTCAAGATGTTCATTTAAACATGTAAAAATCCACTTATAACCTTTGTTCTCCTTAACATGGACTACATCTGCCAGCTGCCGCCTGCTGCTCATGAGGCACTACCTCACATCAGAATGTGAAACTTGTTGGACCTGAACACTCTGTAGCATCTTTCTACTACCTCACATTAATCGAGTTAAAGATCCATAATGAAAGCAGTTTCTCTGAACTTGAATAAGAGTTTTGACTGATAATAAGCGGACGGTACATTGTAATACCTCAAGGTTGATGCCATTTTTTTGCAAATATTTTTCTCTCATTTTACAGTGTTTTCATATGCTTTTATTCAGTGGACATTTTTATTTACAGATATTTTGAACAAAGTATTTTGTATATAAATAGTTCTGTGAGATTTTTTGTGTTTTCCTATAATAAAGTTAATTAAGAATTTATTTTCTTGGCTAAGGAATCAGATCACTATTAAAAACTGTTACAGCACACCACAAACATTGATAGAATATCCTACTGGAATAAAAATCCACCAATAAACTTGGTGGTGAGCAGAATTAGTTCTACATTTCTACTGCTAATCTGTGCTCTATACATATATGGCTAAATGTTTTCATAGTCAGCTGTATGGCAGTCTGTCTAGAGTTTGAGGATTCCTTGAAGCAGGATGACTGCTCGGCCAGCGATGTCAACTCTGTCTCCTTTCAGCTCCAGTTCAAGCTCACCTCCACGTCTGGAGCACTGGTAGGCTGCCATAGAAACAAAAATCAAAGCATGAAGAGCTGTGAATAATTTGTAGCATTGTTATGTTGTCAGGTTAACCCTATTAATCCTAAGAACAAATCCTAATTCCATCATCTCTGGATCTCTTGAATGAGCTATAACTGAACTCTGTATTATGAATGTCTGCTCAAAAATTTAGTCTAATCTGAATTATTCTCAAATGGTTTGTTATTTCTCTTCCCCTTATTTGCCTTCGGCTAGGGTCTTATATGTTTTTATTAATAAGGAATGACTGGTTTTACTATCAGTTGTTTCCTATGGTTCATTTAATTTCAGTAATGTGATGTGCACTCGACATAAACAACTAATAGCTAAGCATTGGCCTATGCACTGAATGTAATCTTAAAGGGAGCACAAACTGTCTAGGTTTTCTAGACTAGTGTTCTATATAAGGTGTAGCCAGTGTTCCTGGGATAGACTCAGGATCAACAGTGAAGGTGCTTACTAAAGTTCAGTGAATGAATCTATATTATTTCATTGTGGGACCTAAATATAAATTATTTTATCAGATATATCAGATATAATTTGTAGGCAGTAGTGGAATTTGCACCACCATTTTGATATTTGTTAATTTAGAGTTATAAACTATGAAAATGAGCATGAAGAATTGTGTGTGGTGTTTTGTTTTGTTTTTGTTTTTTTTAACCAAATGGCTGATAAAACATCATTAGGCTTCAGTACCTAACAATTTCTTCTTTCCAAGTTTCTCAGACCAGTAAGCAGCAAGGACTGTATGTGCAGAGCCTTCAGGAAAAGTGGACAAAAAAATCAGAAACATCAGTTATCTGTGCTGTCCAATGCAAAATAGAGAGAATTAGTAAGAAGGCGTTTTTAAGCAAAGTAGATTGCACATGTGCAGCATTGTAAAAGTTATGATTATGAAACTTCTGTTTGTAAATAATAAAAAAAAATGATTACAGACATACGTAATTTGTATAATACTGAAATCCTGTGGGGATGGTGTCCTGCACACTGGAGACATTGAGATATTTGAGGGACAGGAACAGATTAAGAGTCATGTAAAAGTTTTACCAGTCACTGGATCTTCAGGGACTCCAACCCACGGTGCAAAGTTACGGGAGTAAAAGTCATATCCTGGCTGTGTGTTCGGTGCTCCTTTCACTGTGATGACTAGACTCTTGATCCTTCCACTGTCTTCACTTTTTAGTAGAGCGTCAGTCACTGGACTCAGGGAAGTAAGCACAGACCTTCAACCAAAGGTCAAGTATTGTTATTAATATTATTATTATTATTATTATTGTTGTTCAAAATGAAACTTTTTCAACTGCTCAAATTATGAAATCTGGACATTTTTATTAACCTTTTGAAGAACAAACATGCAAATTGCAAAAAAAAAAAAGATATATAAATATATAGCCAAATACTTGCCAAATCCTAATAATTTCCTGAAGTTTAATCATTAGATTACCATGTATATTGTGAGTGTCCTGTACCTGTCACATGTATCGAGCAAACGCACTAGCAGTTTCTTTGTTGTTTTACAATAACAGACCTCTTGAATAGGCAAATCTCCCACAGCAGCCTATAAAGTTATGGAAAATACTTATATGAAAATCTAGACTGGTTTGTTCGGGTACTCTGAAAACATTTTAAAATGGCTTTTGTATTAGTTTGATGATTACATTAATAGTTAAGAAAAAGTAACCTTAAACTTACCTTAAGAATGTCATTATATTTATTTCGGTCCTGCATGTAAAAGATAGACACATAAGTAATGAACATAAACCTTTTGGAGTGTTAACTAATAATCAGTATATACTGTGAAATTATATAAAAATACATAATATATAAAGTCAGGTTTATAAACATGCATAACAGCATAACATTTAATAATGACTATATGCTTAGAGTAAAAACTAAAGCTTTATTTTGTAGGCCCATATCAGGTAATCAGTGTAGAAATGACAGCAACTTCTATTTGTGTGTTATTTTATTTTATGTTGTTTTATTTGTATTATGTTGTCTTCCCTTAATGGAACCAAATGTAATTGGCAGAATTAATGATCATGATGAAATCGTCCTTTATAATGCTTGGTTGGAAATCCACTTTAGTTAAGAACTCCAAAAAATAATTCACATTTTTTCATGTTTTGATTAGGAGCTTTGCAACTAATTAGCTCTTTTATTGTTCTATGTCCTGTTTGTTCTAAAGAAAATTGCTTTTGCCAGGAACAAGGCAACTGCTTTAGATTCTCTGCTCTCTCATCCTCTGAGATCCTTGTTTCAGAGTGTCTCATAATAATCATTTCTAATCTCATATCTTAATTATCGCACTCTCTTAACATACCTGATGCACGCAATTGCTATGGATGTCGAGGAAAAAGTAATTCCAGCTCTTTTAACAGTCAAGTTCTGACCGTTAACTTTACAGTTTTTTTTGTTGCTATGACCGAAAATTAATGTGCACGTGTGGTCAGAGGAAAACAATGCTGTGCATCTTGACAACACATGCACATTAACAGTTTATCTAATAGTCTGCTGCCACCGTCAGGTAGAAATTGCAATATGTTGTCTGCTGGGCTTCCTATCATTTATTCTAGGAGAGTAGTTTCAGGCCAATTAACATCTCTCTGCAGACTGCATTTGGTCATGGGACTAGACTTTGGACAGCCCTGTTATAAGATAAAACGGACCCTGACCTCAGTGCTTTGTGGTGTTCATACTGCAGTATTGTTGGAATTGTTCTCCAGGCTTTCTTCACACAGATTAGGTTAAATCTGAACTCATCTGAAAGCTTTTGGACTGAAGGTGTATCTGAAATTCCCCAGGAGCAATACTTGCTACTGTTTGTCACTTGTCTTTTTTCCCCCCTCTCTTATAACTGTTTGCAGAAATTTCCTATGTAATCTCACTGTTAAACCCTTTCACAGACCTTGCCTTTATTGTTCTTTTAAGCAGTACACTTTAAAGTACAAACAGAAGACGTGCTTAATTATCTTTATAAGTAAAGATCATCACAAACTATGCGACGTGTTCAAATTGGGAATGTAAGTACACTAGATCTAAGTGTCTAAAGACTGTTTTGTTCTCACTGAAATTAAGAAGGTTCATGTTTTATCAAGAATCAGCCTTAGTTCACTGAGTAAAGTGTCCAAGTGCATTTGTGGACATCTGTATTTATAAGTGGCTGTACCTGGACTTCTGGTTTATTGAGAGGGAAGTCCATCACTAACGAATCACCTCGCTGATGCACCAGCAGCTGTCCACTCAGAGTTTCGAAGGCCAACACAGGGTTAGTGTTACCTAAGAAATAATCTCTTAGCTCTAGTTGCGTTAATCACTGCTAAATGTAATTTGCAAAATGTCACAAATGAAATATGTTTACCTTTCTTGTAAAAGAGCACTGCTGCTGAAGCTAGAGTCGCATGGCCACAAAGTGTGATCTCATTTTTAGGGGTGAACCAGCGCAAGCCAAACCTCGCTCCTGTAAAAGACCATTTATTAGATGTGTGTAACTCTCAGACCTGTTTTGACATTGTAAAGGTAATGTCTAACACATTTTCATTTTGTCAATAAACACGGTAAACAACAATGTGACTTCAAATTCACTTTTTTTTCAGAGATTATGCACAAAAGAAACAGTTTAAAAAAAAAAGTATAGGTCTAAAGTTATTCTGAATTTATATGTAGTCTGGAAAATGCTGGTAAAGGTGCCATTTTTTTTTGCAAATGCCACATACACTATATTGCCAAAAGTATTCGCTCACCCATCCAAATAATCTGAATCAGGTGTTCCAATCACTTCCATGGCCACAGGTGTATAAAATCAAGCACCTAGGCATGCAGACTGTTTTTACAAACATTTGTGAAAGAATGGGTCGCTCTCAGGAGCTCAGTGAATTCCAGTGTGGAACTGTGATAGGATGCCACCTGTGCAACAAATCCAGTCGTGAAATTTCCTCGCTCCTAAATATTCCACAGTCAACTGTCAGCTGTATTATAAGAACGTGGAAGTGTTTGGGAACGACAGCAACTCAGCCACGAAGTGGTAGGCCACGTAAACTGACGGAGCGGGGTCAGCGGATGCTGAGGCGCATAGTGCGAAGAGGTCGCCAACTTTCTGCAGAGTCAATCGCTACAGACCTCCAAACTTCATGTGGCCTTCAGATTAGCTCAAGAACAGTGCGCAGAGAGCTTCATGGAATGGGTTTTCATGGCCGAGCAGCTGCACCCAAGCCATACATCACCAAGTGCAATGCAAAGCGTCGGATGCAGTGGTGTAAAGCACGCCGCCACTGGACTCTAGAGCAGTGGAGACACGTTCTCTGGAGTGACGAATCGCGCTTCTCCATCTGGCAATCTGATGGACGAGTCTGGGTTTGGCGGTTGCCAGGAGAACGGTACTTGTCTGACTGCATTGTGCCAAGTGTAAAGTTTGGTGGAGGGGGGATTATGGTGTGGGGTTGTTTTTCAGGAGCTGGGCTTGGCCCCTTCCAGTGAAAGGAACTCTGAATGCTTCAGCATACCAAGACATTTTGGACAATTCCATGCTCCCAACTTTGTGGGAACAGTTTGGAGCTGGCCCCTTCCTCTTCCAACATGACTGTGCACCAGTGACCAAAGCAAGGTCCATAAAGACATGGATGACAGAGTCTGGTGTGGATGAACTTGACTGGCCTGCACAGAGTCCTGACCTCAACCCGATAGAACACCTTTGGGATGAATTAGAGTGGAGACTGAGAGCCAGGCTTTCTCGTCCAACATCAGTGTATGACCTCACAAATGCGCTTCTGGAAGAATGGTCAAAAATTCCCATAAACACACTCCTAAACCTTGTGGACAGCCTTCCCAGAAGAGTTGAAGCTGTTATAGCTGCAAAGGGTGGACCGACGTCATATTGAACCCTATGGATTAGGAATGGGATGTCACTTAAGTTCATATGCGAGCCAAGGCAGGTGAGCGAATACTTTTGGCAATATAGTGTATGTTAAATGCTTGTCTGCCTAAACAACTACCCTCAGCCTGTTTTTAATTCTTTTCTCAGACTGAGCTCAGAATTTGTCTCAGATAATCACAGATGTGGTTATGCATAAATTATGTGATTAAACTGGAAAAAAAACACAACCCCATGCCCATCTGTAAAATGTTATACCATGACTTGACATGCTTAAAAGCAAATAATTACAGTGAGTCTTGCAGAGTTGTGTACCTGAACAAAAATCTTCTGTTGGTTGCAGTTTAGTGAGGAACGCAGTCTCAGACAAGTTCATTTCAGCTGCTATATTCAGATAAAGTTCCTCTTTCAGTTCCTGGATACATTATAAACATTGCAGGGTAAATGCTACTGACTCAAAGAACTGTGGTCTTGTTATTTTTTATTGTAATTCTGTTAAGGAAAATACTAAATGACTTACATTCTCTAAAAGACAAACTGCAGCAGGGTTTCCTTTAAATGGTAGATTAGTAAATGCATCAACAGTATATATTGGAATCTCCATTTGTGGTCCTGTGATGGTCCTGTATTAGGATTTGTAGATAGATTGGTCATTAGACCAGCAGAATGTGTTTTGTATCAGCAGAGCATTACTCAACTCGGACTTTGAGCTTGGTGCATTGCATCATTTTAAGGGGACAGTTACGTGTAATTTAATACCACTGGAATGGGCTTTTATTTTATAGTATTTCTGTAGTTCTAAACCACTGTGATTTTATTTATATATAAAATATATATATATATATATATGTGTATATATAAAAAATATATAGCGCTCTGGAAAAAAAGACCACTGCAAAATAATAAATGCTGGCAGTATTTCTCCTAAATTCAAAATATAACTATTGTTATTTCGAGTGTATATTTAAAGCAAATGACAACACATCAAAATAACCCAAGATCATGCAGTATTTGCAGAGCTTTAATAACTCAAATAAAACAAAATGCAAATAATCTGTAAACAAATTGTGTTAATGCTTTGGCTAAATAACATTAAGAAATCAGTATTTGGTGGAATAACCCCGATTTGCATGTGTTTTGGCTCCATGCTCTCCACCAGTCTTTCACATTGCTGTTGGGAAACTTTATATCACTCTTTCTGCAAAAAGCAAACAGCTAAGCTTTGCTTGATGGTTTGTGACCATCCATCTTCCTCTTGATGACATTCCAGAGGTTTTCAGTAGGGTTCAAATCTGGAGATTGGGCTGGCCATGACAGGGTCTTGAACTGGTGATCCTCCATCCAGACTCTGATTGCTCAGGCTGTATTTCATGGCACATTGTCCTGTTGGAAAATCCAATCCTCTGAGTTGGGGAACATTGTCTTAGCACGAGGCGGCAAATGTTCTTCTCGAACAACCATGTACTTGGCTTGATACATGTGCCCTTCACAAAGACAAATCTGTCCAATTCCAGCCTTGCTGAAGCACCCCCAGATCATCACTGACCCTCCTCCATATTTTACAGTTGGCTATAGAACCCACACAAGACACTGTGGGTTGTAAGCCTCTCCAACTCTTCGAACCGTTCTTGCCGTGCACTTCACCCCAGTCTCAGTTTGCCACTGTTGTTGAAGGTTACTTGAGGTCAGCCTACGGTTCTTGATTGACATTCAAATAAGTTTGCAGTCATCTCGCTTGTTACTGACCTGTTTTCGGCCTCTTCCAGGCTGTAGCTTTGTTGTTCCTAGTATCTGTTGCTTGATCTTGTTTTTGTGAACTGCCATCTTTGAAATATTAAGGATAGAAAAAAATTGACCCTCACTGAATTCTTGTGCCAGTAAAGCTAGGCCTGAGCCTTTTTTCTTCACTCAAAACCATTCTTTACACTGTTTTTGGCATGTTCAATGATTATTTTTAAATTTCCAACTACCTTTGAAAGACTTCTAGCATTTTTTACCATCCAACTGGTCACATTGCAAGAGGAGAGTGTTGATTACAGCGGTGCTTTTTTATATTTTTGCCCATTAAATAGGATTGTATTCAGGTGATCACCAAGTCAGTACCTCATTAAGCAGAATGAGGTGTGCTTGTGTAGAAATTTAACAAAGGCTGGCATGGAATGCTTGTCATACTCAGAGAGATGCCTATTTTAGGAGTAAATTGCAGTGGTCTCTTATTTTTTTCTAGAGATATGTGTGTGTGTATGTATGTGTGTGTATGTGTGTATATATATATGTATATATATATATATATATGTATATATATGTATATATATGTATATATATATATATATATATATATATATATATATATATATTTATATATAAAGATATATATATATAGATATAGATATATAGATATAGAGATATATAGATATAGAGATATAGATATATATATAGATATATAGATATATATATAGATATAGATATATAGATACAGATATATATAGATATATATAGATATATCTATATCTATATATATCTATCTATATCTATATCTATATATATATATATATATATATATATATATATAGATATAGATATAGATATAGATATATATATATATATATATATATATAGATATAGATATAGATAGATATATAGATAGATATAGAGTGGAATGTGTTTTCTCAGAGACTCAGAAACAGTGCAACATGTAATGAATCTAACCAACACATATCTTTGGACTGCTGCTCATGCAACATCACAAAACAGCTAAACACACACTGAGGAAAGCAAGAGTGCTAACTTCCTTAGTATATTTGCTCATATGCATGAATGAATGTGTATTTGGTGCCCCACAGTGTACTGCTATCTGAACCCAGGATTGGCTCCAGATCCGCCATGAACCAGTGACTGATGAAAAAGTGGTTACTGATGTTGAATGAAGTAATTCAATTCTATTTTTT
Source organism: Hemibagrus wyckioides (assembly GCF_019097595.1). Taxonomy (NCBI): domain Eukaryota; kingdom Metazoa; phylum Chordata; class Actinopteri; order Siluriformes; family Bagridae; genus Hemibagrus; species Hemibagrus wyckioides. The sequence goes on from NC_080712.1 coordinate 12,644,164, forward strand.
TAAAAAACTCTTAACAATGGACATGTAACATAGCAGTTTTACAAAAAAAAACATAAATTCAGGATATAAATTAAAAACTTTATATGAATTTATTCCCAATGAGCAGACCAAAGGCAAAGATAGCAATGAAAAAACACTGAGACAATATTAGGAAGAAACCTTGAAAGGAAGATTCAAAAGGGAACACATCTCTATCTAGGTAACAGCAGATAGTGTATTTATTACAATAATTTCTTTTCTGTAACTGTTTTATATGGTCAAAAATTGCACCTGCATAACCAAAATTCCTTCTAGTTATGCTAGGCATTAGCATTCAAACATCCCAGTTCCCTAACACCCTATGCTCGTAAGACCTCCAGATCTGCTCTTTTACCTAACAAAAAATGATTTACAAAAGGCTTGAGCTTGGTGTTTTTAACTTAGACTTAAACATATGCAGGGATAAAGTAGTTTAAACTTGAGATTTTGTCAATAAAATATTTAAGTCGAATACTTTTGTATATGTAAGATATAACCCTCCTACAGCATAACTCATTTAAAAGAAAAATGTGTGTATTTTATAATATATATTGTGTTGGTAATATATATTTTACTAGTACTTTTGAGGTAAACATCTTTCTTTGTCATTGCATCTCTTACTTGCGCTGCAGTGTCATCTTGATATTCCCCTGTGGGGGGGTTAATAATGGTATATCTCATACCGCTTCTCTCCTTTACTGAACTGAGGAGTATTAACATGTGCTCAGCATGCGAGCTTTGAACCCATGTCTGTTTGTAGTCCTTCATTTATTTACATATCAGTTCATCTACCTGAACACACACAACCTTGATTTTACTTTCTTGTTAACAGGTTGTGGATATCTACTGATACAGCAAGTTCTTTTCTGAGGTTAAGGTATCTGTAGCAACATGGATCATTTAAGCATGAAGAATAAATCGGCCACCAAGAAAAAAGTAGCTATAGTAGGAGGCGGCTTGGTAAGACATCTTTATTGCATGTTTCATTATACAGTGAAGTACTTTTTATATAACCTGAATGATGTATTGTATTCCTGATTGACCAAATAACTTCCACATTTCATTTTTCAAATTTGTTAGGAATGTGGTTTATTTTGAGACAGACATAAGCATATGTTGTGTTTAAATAAGTAATTAAAATTCTGTTATATTCTGGATGAAACACAGAGGGCTCAATAAGTTATAATATGCTTGTGCAATTTTGTAACTGATTTACATCCCAGCCCTTGAATTTTGTTAGAAATGGGAGCTAGAAAAGAAAGTATTTGCTCTTTGGAAATTAAATAAAAGTAATTTATCCATGGTGCTGTGTATTTCATTTATGTTTTACAATAATTATTGATAAAAAAATATTGGTTAATAACAATTTATTTTGTATCATAATTAAAATATTTTTGTTTATAATTGATTAAAGTCAAAGACTTTCCCCAAAATGCTTAGATGATTAATACATATATATATATATATATATATATATATATATATATATATATATATATATATATATATATATATATATATATATATATATATATATATATATATATATATATATTCAGATAATTATATTTGTACAATAACATTTAATGATGATGCTATGATCATCATGACCTTCTTCGGATTTAGGTTGGTGGCTTACATGCATGCTTCCTTGCAAAAAGAGGATTTGAGGTTGCAGTGTTTGAATCTCGAGAAGGTATGTACATAGATTTAATTCTTACAGGCAGAGCATACTAAAGCACATTTATTAAGTATGCATTTGTAAATAACCAGAATTTACCTCTTATATACAATATTATAAAATTAACATGTAGAACTATAATAAAATAATAATAATAATAATAATAAAAAAAAATAATTATTATTATTATTATTATTATATATTGGTGTTGGATGTTATAATGTATAACTGACTTTAATTCCTCAACAGATATTCGCAGTGCTAAAGTAGTAAAGGGCAGGAGCATAAATCTCGCTCTCTCTCATAGGGGACGCCAAGCTTTAAAACATGTTGGAATGGAAGACAAGGTATTACCACAGTGAATATGTTTAATATAATTTATATATATATTTTTTATTCAAAACATTAGATTTTAAAATAGTTAAAGATGATGGAATTACTGGACAATAATTTGAGCATCCATTACTCTCTAATGGAAGACATACTTTTGACCATTTTTAATAAAACAATAATAATACTGTTATGTTCTCTGAATTCAAGGTGAACCAAGTTTAGTTTATATGATGTAGGATAAAATAGTTTAAATATATATTGTTAGATTAAGATCTAAAACTATATCCACATATACACCATGTTCAGTGTTTTGCTGTCTATCAAATGCAGATTGTTTCCAAGGGCATCCCGATGCATGCTCGTATGATCCACAATGTGAATGGAAAACGTTCTCCGATACCTTATGGAAAGAAAGGTCAGGTAGGCCAGTATCAATAATATTTTGTCACAGCACTCATTTTATTTTGAATAGGGTATGGTTTCTTCATTTCTTGAGGTAACAATGACTCAACTCTGGGTGCTTTTTAGTAAAGCAAGGAGCTGTTTCTCACAACTCCAATATTCCCTTATTGACTAGAACATCTGACTCCAATTAGCTTTTAAAAATGTCATTAACCTAGAGGTTCACACACGTTTTTCAGCCTGGAGTTTTGCAGGGCCGGAGTCCAGCAAAGTTTAGCAATTTCACTGCTTTACCAAACATATAAACCCTGGTAATTAACTGTTAAGTGTAACTGGGGTGTTTTAACCCCTGCTTCAAATGATAGGTTCTGTATTGACAAGAACTACATTATAGTCAGAAAGTGTTTGCAGGATAAAGTTCACTCTACATAAAAGCACAAGAAGGGAATAGGGAAACTCACACTCTTTAGAAGTTATTAGGGACCTCTTTTACTGAGTTATATCATAAACATGGTATATATTTTTGATGGAGGTCATTTCTTGTCCATAAAATGCTGCAATGTCAACAACACTGTACTAATATTACAATCAGTATTGGTCAGTTTGTATTCACAGGTTTGTTTTATGTCTCAGAAATGTAGTAACATTTGTCGTTAACATGAAACTGACAAGCAACAGCTTGAACATTTACCACATTTGTTAGGAAATAATCTTTGTCCCCATTCCATTTCCATTATCTTATTATGAATTAATTCACCATTTAATTGCCATTTTCCTTAAATGTCATATATTCTTTCTGTTCAGTACATCCTTTCTGTAGGCAGAGCCAACCTCAATAAGGAGCTACTAACAGGTAATCACACACATGCTTTAAATCTGTCTTATTGGTATAATTGCATTCTCACCAAAATGAAGGTTAATGTAATTTCTAAGTATTCCAGTATTTACTGTAGGTACTACTAACCTGGCTTCGTGATGGACATTTTGTGGTAGTAAAAAAGTTTGTAAAACTTATACACAGTGAGGCTAGGTTGTTTTACTGAGATGTTTAATGTATAAAAGATTTCTTGCCAAATATCCTCTCACTCCAGCGGCTGAAGCATATCCAAACACACAACTGAACTTTAACCATAAACTGCTTGACTGGAGTCCAGAAACAAGGACCATGACCTTTCTTGGGTAAATAGTCTATTCATGTATTTTCTCATTTCACATACAGTTATATTGTTTAAAAGGTGCCCACAGTTTCCTTAAGACATTGCACTCATGCAAAAATGTTGGTCATTAGACTGTGTTTTTTTTATTCTGTAAATTATCCCATGTTGAAATCTTTATATACATTTACTTTGTGTAATTATGAAAATGAGTAATTACAGTGAAGCGGATGATCTCAATATGTTATGTTGTCTGCTCATTGTAGGCCTGATGGTGCTGAAAAGGAGATCCAGGCAGATCTCATAGTGGGCTGTGATGGTGCCTTCTCTGCCACAAGGAAGCAGTTTTTACGCCGCAGTCGCTTTAATTACAGCCAGACCTACATCCCACATGGATACCTGGAGCTCACTATGCCTCAGAGAAATGGTGATGTAAGTGATGGCAACCCTCTCCGACCTCTCATTTACAGGCTTGAGGAAAAAGAAAGTACATCTTGCAACACTTCTGTTATTTTTTATCAGGTCCTAAATAATTGTGATACTTAACAATTTCTATAAATAAACAAGCAATCTCAGATGACCAAAAAAAAAAAATCACAACAGATCTCAGTATGTGGTCAGTTGTTCCACCTTTAGAAACAATAATAGAAGTAACCATATTCTGTAGGAGTTTATCAGTCTCTCATATTGTTTTAGAGACATTTAAGCAACTCTTCTTTGCAGCATTGCTTCAATTCATTGATGCTTGGGGGCATTTATTTATACACAGCTCTCTTAAAATCCTTCCATAGCATTTTTTTTTTCTTGTTTAGGCTTTCAGGTGTTGATTTGAGGAAGTGCTTGGGATCATTGTCCTGTTGCATGGTCCTATTTTGACCCAGCTCAAACTGCTGGATCTCACATTTGTTTCAAAAAGATTAATCCATTGTTGTCTGCAAGATTACCAGGTCATGTAGCTATAAAAGAAGTCCAAATCATAATCCCATTGCCACTATACATAACAGTTGATATGCAATATTTGTGGTGTGTTTTTTTCCCCAAACATGGTGCTGTGCATGATTGACCAAACATTTCCATCTTGGTCTTATCACTCCAAGGATATTGTTCCAGACCTTTTGTGGTTTGTTCAGATGCAATTTTCTTCTTAAGAAAGAAGCATAGCCTAGCCATCCTTACTTGAAAAACATACTTCAGCCTTTTTCTGATTCTGCAGTCATGGACATATCTACTGTATATCTCTGAGCATTATGGTCTGTCCTTGGATTGAATTTGCTAAGAAACTCTGTGAAGATTGCCAGTTGGTGTTGAAGGCTTTCCATTTGTAAACAATTCTTCTCTGGTGAATTTTCATTTGTTTGGAGATGCCCTTAATACCCTTCCCAGATTAATGAGCAGCGACAGTTGCTACTCTGCTTTCATTTCTTCTTGGCGTAATGTAGACACACACCTGAGTGCTCCAGCACACCAAACTGCCAAGGGTTGGCTTTAATATGAGTAGTCGCACCTTTTGATGGTTAACTAACTAACCTTGTGCATTTCACCAGTAAGACCTGGATGCTGATTATTCTCGTAATGATTATGGAAGCAGAAAGGGTGTGCATATTTTTTCCCACCTGGCTTCTGAATGTTGGTTAACATTTCGGGAAAAAATGACAACACATTAAAATCTTTTGACACCTGAGGTTACTTATTTGTTTATAGACATTACTAATGACTACATTTTTGTTTCTAGCCCCTGATAAATAAAAGAAACATAGAACTGAAGGACGGTTTCCTTTCTTTGTCTCAAGAATGTACGTTTATTTATGATTTGATCTAAAGTACCTTGCAAGTGAGGCAGAGCACAATCTAACAGTGAACATCCCATTTATACCTTCTTAAGATGCAAATTTTTAAGTTATTATCTCATAATTATGTCAAATTTTGTAGTTCAAAAATCACTGATATTGCTATAAGAAAGTTTCAGGCTCTTGGAATACCTTAATGTTTAGGTATATCTTGAACCTAAACTTTGTAAAGAATCTTTAGGCTTTGTTCCATGCTGTGATTTGATCATAGTCTCAGTGTATATTTGCTATCAAACAGTTTATTTCATTCAGTAAATATACACATCATTGGGTTAAATATTTTTTATGTATATAGTTATGTAGGTAATTACCACTGTTATATACAGTTTATCTTGCTTATCTCTGTCTTTATGCTCAGTTTGCAATGGAGCCCAATTTTCTTCACATCTGGCCCAGGAACACGTTTATGATGATTGCTCTCCCGAACATGGTAAGTGTAAAACATATTTTAGTCACATTTATGAAGTTACACACTCTGCTTTTTCAAGTTTTCCATGAAGTGATTCCAATTCATTTTAGCTCACTAAGGTATACATTTACCAGAGATTTGACAGAAACTTTATAGTTATAGAGTCTTGGACCTCGTTCCTTATGATCAGATGTGCTCAATTCAGGCATATACCATGTGAAGGTGGGTAGAGGGTTACGCTTGAACATAGCTGATGTCCTGAGTAAGGTTGAGTAACAAAGGTCTACTCCCTAAATAGAATTCCAAATCATTAGTACTACACAAGAAAAAACATATAAAGATCAGGCAGAAATCACCATTCTAGCTCTTCCTTTCAAAACTAGATGATAAAATGATGATAATAATAAGCAACAAGTATCCATGAAGTTTTCTTGGTTTTGCAAGGAAACAACATCTTATTATGACATTATAACAATTTATTCTGATTTTGTCTTTAGTTCCTAAAACCTACAGGAATGTAGTTATTAAACCCTGGGGTCATGGATGCTTGGAACACTATGTTCTTGTGGTTATGATGATATTCCAAAAAAATCTTCCTTTCTACATTATCTATTACTATAGAAACAATAATGCATTAATATTAAACTATCGTTTGTTGCAGCCGGAACCAATCAGTTACAAGAATCAAACTGTGCTATGTTATAAATTTACAACATCCTATATATGTTGTATTTGGAATCTTAATAGCAATCTTAAAGTGTTTATCATGTGTTTCAAAGGACAAGACCTTCACCTGCACCCTCTTCATGCCATTTGAGGAATTTGAGAAGATTGCCACAGACGATGAGCTGCTGAGCTTCTTTCAGAAATACTTCCCAGATTCCATCCCACTCTTAGGAGTGTAAGAAATGTTCAGTCTTTTTCTCTTTTTTCTATTCTGCCGTCTGAATTGTATTGTACAGTACAACTTTTTTTTTTTACTGCCCTAATTTGTGCACTCGGGCAGCAGTTTCAAGCCCTGCTGTCTGTGTAGTATGAAACTGCAGAATAGCAGATTCACTGCCCAAAGTTATGGGGTTTTAATTTGAGAAGTACTGGACATATCAGGTTACTGAAGATATGGAAGCTGTTGAACTGTGCAACACTTTTGAATCCATTGAAGGATGAAACTCAAGAAAAAAACTCTGCTGTGCTGTGTTTTTTCAATTCCCTCTATAATACTGGGTTCAGGTTATTCCTGTTATATAACCATGCACTTCTAAACCCGTTAGATTGAAGTACCCTATTTTTTAAAACCATTTCAGACAAGATGCTTTATTTCACCACAGTGACATCGCTTTTTATATTTTGCCTCAAAACATAACATTAGAGATTTGTTGCTATTATTATAAATTGGAATTTAGAAATTACAGATAAAGACATTATTTTGTGGATTTTGGGATCAATGGATTATTTTAGGTAATTAATTCAATATTGAATTACTTATACTTATGGTCATGAGCTTTGTGTCTTGACCGAAAGGACGAGATCCCAGATACAAGCGGCCGAAATGAGTTTCATTCGTAGGGTTGCGGGGCGTTCCCTTAGAGATAGGGTAATGAGCTCTGTCACCCGGGAGGAGCTCGGAGTAGAGCCACTGCTCCTTCACATCAAAAGGGGCCGGTTGAGGTGGCTCGAGCACCTGTTTCGGATGCCTCCGATGTCTCCCAGGGAAGGTGTTCTGGCCATGCCCCACTGGGAAGAGACCCCAGGGAAGACCCAGGACATGCTGGAGGGACTATGTCTCTCGGCTAAGCTGGGGACACCTTGGAATTCCCCCAGAAGAGCTGGAGGAAGTGTTTAGGGAGAGGGAAGTCTGGGCAACCCGGCTCCAGATGAGCGGGAGACAATGAATGAATGAATGAATGAATGAATGAATGAATTCAATAATGACTCACAGCTCAAAGGCTCTGAATACAATGGGCCTTACTTATTAATATTCTGTTACATTTGCATTGCATGTAAAGATTTTCACAGTCTAAACTGAGCATTTCTGTCAGAGTTTCAATATTCATTATTCTATATTGTTCTATATACAAGAAATTAGCCATGAGTAACTGTAGTATCAGTCACAAAATGACCAGATGTTTTATTTTTGCTCCGCTTTTGGAAAAAGATCCCGAAGCTGGCTAGCTAGCTCCTATTGATTTGTACAATCCAACTTTAAAGGTGCTTCTGGGAAAACTGACATACATTTTTCTGTTTTATCTTCATCTGTCAAGCTCTTCAGACTCTTCAGACTTCTACCTCTGATGTCCTGAACACTACTGCAGTCACCTTTTCTAACTAGGATTCTAAACTCCTTATATGTAAATTTATACAAACTCAGGAGCTCACACAGGATACTAAGGTTATTCCTAACTTACTGGATTTCCATGAACCACATTTCTTGTTTAAATGCTTCAGCAAAAAAATTTACTAAAATCTGTTCAATCTTGATAAATTAGGCACAATATTATCAATCACTATAAAGATGTTTTGTTTTGAAATTATAACTTATGGTACTAATCTGGTACTGTAATGTACAGGTAATGCTTATGTAAATGCAAAAAAATTCAGATTCTTTCATATGATGTTCTAATATTTCTTTACATAAATTGCATTTTAAACATATAACACACAGTTTACCTGAGTTGCATGAACCGTTGTGCCACATTGAACAGGATTAAAAATGTCCTTGTCAAAATTACATAAGCAGTGTAAACTTGGGTCAGCAAATATGGGTGGCTATTGTGTGTTTGTACATGTTCGGGCTTTTACAGCGTTTCCGTACAGCTGTGGCATTTTTCTGTGCACTTATTGAAATGAATTTAGATAAAACTAATAAGTTAAGCTCACATTCCTTACTTCTAACTATTGTGTGTTTGTACATGTTCGGGCTTTTGCAGCGTTTCCGTACAGCTGTGGCATTTTTCTGTGCACTTATTGAAATGAATTTAGATAAAACTAATAAGTTAAGCTCACATTCCTTACTTCTAACTATTGTGTGTTTCAGTGATTCTCTGAAGAGGGACTTTTTCCGACTGCCCGCTCAGGCCATGGTGTCAGTGAAGTGCTGTCCTTATCATGTGAACGACAAATGTGTCTTAATGGGAGACGCTGCTCATGCTGTGGTGCCATTTTATGGCCAGGGAATGAATGCAGTGAGTATAAATGAGAACAGTGGGAAGTATGAGGATGTAGTGATGGATTTTTGCTGCTGTTTTATTTTCTGAATTTTCTATAGTACATAAGATGTTTAACTTTTGAACTGATTTATAATCAAAATATTTTAGTATGGTGCCAAGAGAGGAACATAAGTTGTACAGTGTAACCTAGTTTCTGTGCACAGGCCATATATAATACAGTTTTTTTTTTATGTTAAATTGCTCTGAATTATTTAGTATGTTTAAACTTTTTTACTACTATTATACTGGATTCATCAGAAAATGTGGAAATCTCTTAAATTTATCTATTTGGGATTTACAAATTACTTAACATGTGGGAATGAGTAGGATTACATTAAGACGTTCGAAATGACAAGCTCCTCATATCCAGAACTTTGAATTAGAAACAGGATATAGAATCTAATATAAAAAGATGAAATTATTAACACGAATGTTCATTCGAAACAGCATTCTGCAACACAAATTTTTATTCTGTTACTGCCCGAGTAATTTTTCCTACCTTTGTGTCTTAGGGCTTTGAGGACTGCCTTGTTTTTGATGAGATTCTCGATCGGTTTAATGAAGATTTTTGTAAGTCTGTTTCGCTGTGTGCTTCAGAACATGTTGCAGTTTGTATTAAATCACAGTAAATAACATTCACCCTCCACTACTGACATTCTTATTTTACGTTTCAGACTAATTTATAATGTATAAGCTTGTTTTTGATTAAAAGCTTCACTTACTGAGAAGACTTTGCTTTGATTATTTACACATTAATCACAATCTCCGCCTTGTCTAAGCTTCATTGTAATTGTAGGTGTCCTTAGGATGTCATGCTGTTGTTGTTTCTAAGTAGAGATCTTGCTGACTGTGTTTGACAGAGTAACAATGAACAGTTATTTATGTATATACATGTATTTTTGACAGCTGCAGTTCTCCCAGAGTACTCACGAGTCCGTGTACCTGATGACCATGCCATAGCTGATTTGGCGATGTACAATTATATAGAGGTGATTTATTTATTTTAAAAATAGTGTGTAATTGTAGCATATACCTGCAGTATAGGTTGTACAAACAGGTAATGTTTATGGTAAATACTATTACAGCTTTGTCCTGTTACCTACTGGTGTTTCCTGGGTTTGAGGCATTTATATACAGGATAAATTTTCTCTTCAAATCCACTAAATGCCTTTGTTAATAAATGGAAATCACAGAATGTGAGCTTTCTTTTTTGGACTTTAGAAAAGTGTGAAAGGAAACATTGAGGGATAAAGGGAAATATTTTTCCCTTAGAGGTGTCATCACTGCTACTTTGCAAGTATATACACAAGCAAAATTAGATAAATAAGAAATACATTATGGTCAAGAGATAAATGTGGAGAAGTTTTAAATACATTTACAGTGGAAATAAAAAGTCTATACACGCATATTTTTTAAATTGATTGATAAATTGATAAATACAGATTTGTGATGTAACAACCAACAACATTCAAGTGAAAAATACACTGTATTGGCTGTACACCAGCGCACAAAGCAAGGTCGATAAAGACATGGATGAGCGAGTTTGGTGTGAAGGAACTTTACATGGTCCTGACCTCAACCCAATAGAACACCTTTGGGATGGAGACTGCGGGCCAGACCTTCTCGTCCCACATCAGTGCCTGACCTCACAAATGTGCTTCTAGTGGAATAATCAAATATTCCCATAAACACACTCCTAAACCTTGTGGAAAGCCTTCCCAGAAGAGTTAAAGATGTTATAGCTGCAAAGGGCGGGGCAACTTCATATTAAATTCATGTGTATGTAAAGGTGTCCCAGAACTTTTGGAAATATAGTGTATTTAAAACTTTAATACAATTAATTATCATTTACATGTCATCAATTGATTCTGATTAACCCCCAAATAAAGATCAGCTTTTTTTTTTTTTTTTTTGACATATTCATGGATTCATGACACTTCTGAGGCCACATCCCGCAAATAGCTTCTAAACATGTAGAGGGTCTCATTGTAAGGTATCAGGAGAGATCCTTTTCTTTTTCTCTTGAATTTAATTGGTTGCTGTATCATATTCAAGGTGGAAAACATCTAACATTATTTAACTTGCTTTCATTTTCTGCATTACAAAAGCCAGCAATTTGCAGGGATGTGCAGAGTTCATATCTACTGTACATTCTTTCCAATTATAATGACTACAGTTGTCAAAAATGAACTGAAACAAGTTCATTTTCCAACCTGGTGTCTTTGTGGTTTTGCTCTATTAGTAATGCTTTGAATAAAACATCATGCTATTGTATATTCTAACACAATATTAGAATTATTATTATATTTAATATATTATATTATTATATTAATCTATATATTAGATTATATAGATTAATATATTATAATATATTAATTATATTTTAATATATTATATTATTATATTAATCTAATCTAATAAAATAATTTTTTTTTTTCCTGTCTTAGATGCGAGCACATGTAAACTCCAAGTACTTTCTGTTCCGTAAATATCTGGACAACGCACTCCATTTTATCATGCCGAGAACAATAATCCCATTGTACACAATGGTACATCATTTTGTGCTTAATATTCTCCTTGTTTCCAAGTCTTATATCTGCTTAATGCAAAAAAAAATCACTTTAGATCTTATTTGTTTTTAGGTCACCTTTACACGAACCCGCTACCATGAAGCAGTGATCCGTTGGAAATGGCAGAACAAGGTGAACTCTAAAAACCTTCAGAAGTGTGTGTGTTTGTGTGTGTGTGTGTGTGTGTGTGTGTGTTGGGGGAAGGGGTGGAGAGGAACTGGCAGTGGTGTCCAAGCAACTAGAAAGACTGAGAATATGAGACATCCTTTTTAAAAGAAATGTCAGTGTCTGGCATGGCACATGGCATTTGCCTTAAATGTTATGCCTTAAATGTTCAACTGTTCATCACTAAACCCAATTATGATTAAAAAAATTATCCATTAACTAACAAAAATGATTATTAGCTTAATATCAGCTGACAGAACAAAGCCTTTATCATCTAATATTCATTTTACTGCAATCTTCTAGTAAGAAATATTACATAAATCTGTGCCTATGTTCACTTACTTTTTTGATTAACCATAAGAACAACCTGATCCTTCATCATCCTTGTATTATGCAGGTGATTCGTCAGGGCATGTTGCTTTTTGGGACAGTGTCTACAGTGGGAGCGACTTATCTCCTAATTAGATACATTCCCAAAAAGCCCAGCATCGCTATGGAGCAGCTATGGAGCAGAGTTCTCGCCCTCAAATGGCTGCAAAAGTAAGATTCACCAAGACAACATGGAAGATATTTCAGGATGTCTCTGTCATACCCAATTTCAATGAATACTTTGAGATCCTGTGATTTCCTTTAAATTCCATTAAAATTTAATGTCAGCAAATCATTGCTACCATTAGATCCTGATGGTGTTTAAGAAGGTTTTGTCTGAACAGAAGCAAGAGGGTTGGATTGGGTTTAATCTTGGTGAATAACAGTAATTCTTATTCGAATAATTAATAATTAGAGAAATAATGTCACGATTTTCAGACCAGACATGTCTCTCAGACTCAAAGAAATGATAAATATACATTTTTAAACTTTTTAATGCCATGAATAAGCAGAGTTGGCTGTTGTGGTTAAGGTTAAAGCTCTTTCTTAATGACTAGGAAGCTGGTGAGTTCAAATTCCTGAGCTTTTTAAGAGACACCATCAAGCCCTTGAGCAAGACCCTTAATATTTATATAATATATATATATATATATATATATATATATATATATATATATATATATATATATATATATATAACATATGTTACATAAAAGGTGTTTGCAAATTGAAAATGTAGTTCAATGTTTATAAGATTATCCATTTATATCTAAACAATAAATTTTGGTTAATTTACAACACTATGTCTGTTTTTGTTTTACTTTTTACATGTACACTTATGAAGACAGCCTTTTTATCATTTCAGATTTACAATACATTTTCCTAAATATGTGCTTGCTGCATATAACCTGTATTACTCTCTTCTTATGTGGCATAAATGTACAACTATAACACCTTACATCTCTGCCTGATCATTTGCACTCATGCATAGTCATCCTACCAACAATTTAGCCAGCTGACCTGCAGTTTGCTTGTTTCTTGCCACACACCTTTTTGTGTTTGTGGAGATATGATCCCTCATGTGGTTTCTGAAGAATGAAAGCATGGATAATAGTGCTCACCATTTGTTGATTACTGGTTGTTTATCGGTCATCAAGCTAATTTTGACATAGAATTCTGCATAATCTTATTGCACTATGGATGTGTGCCATGTGTGTATGCCTACTGATATCTGCTATGCTGACCTAGAACCCCAATCAGTCCTGTTCAGTGTGAAGCTGCTCAGGTGAACATAGCCATAGACAGGCATGACCTTTTTAATATGAACATTATTTTATATCTGACTTCCTCCTTTGACTTCTGTAGACAGGTTCATAAGATTCATTCTAGGAAGAATGGAAGGTCATTTCATGGTGTGTGCACATGAAAACGTTCACTGGACTGAGAATCCTGCAAAATAGAAGTGAAAAGAAGCTTATAGATGCAAATATAAACCCTCTTTATTGGTCTGTGCTGGCTAATAGGAATGTTTTTTTTCTCATTGCAAAGTCGAAATTGTGCTGATGAAGAAACCACTGACCTCACTGAATCCTTTTGATTTTTTTTAATATCTCGCACAAGGGATGTTGAAAAGATAATGCACCTCCCTTGCAGAATTTTTTTTAACAGTAGTCAAGTCGAGTACCTGATCTGTGATCGCTAAATACAGTGATCGCTAAATACAGGCAGTGAATCACATACTGATTGAAAACCAGTCAACATACTGTGTGTGAGTATTAATAAAGTATTAATAACAGTGGTAAGACAGCAGGTTATTGTGACTATAATGAATGTGCATAAAATATAGCCTTCATAATAAAATACTTAAAATTTTATGAGCAATTAAGCAGTATTTATGTTGAATGTGAATACTTCTGACCATGTGAAAGGGGTTCTTTCACACATGTACCTCTGTGAAGTGGCAGATGGCTTTACTGTGTGTATCAAGTAAAATGAGCATCTGAATATGCAACACAATGGTGCTGTAAAAATGTGTTACATATTTTGTCTCCTCTTAAAGTATTGGAAGGAACTCTATTGTTTTTCAGATCAAAATATCAGCTTTAATTCCCTGATATTAACATCTATATGTGTTCACAACATAGAACATTGCACTATTTATTTGCACCTACCCATTTCTCAAGTGATCAAAAATATTGGAACAGGCGTTTCTGGTTGCCCAAATTTGCCGTTAGACTCGGTTTAACCTGTGAAGACGGCTTTTCTTGATTAAAGGATAAAACGGCTTAGTGGTGAGAGAAAAACAAGCCATTTTAAAACAAAGAAAAGAGGAACAACCAATCTGGGTCATTACACAAACACTGGTCATAGCCAAAAAGACAATTTGGAAAATCTTGAAAAGGAAAGAAATTACTAGAACACTAATAAACAGTCACTGAACAGGTCAGCCAAGGAAAACAAGAGCAGCTGATGACAAACATTGTGAGAGCTGTAAAGAAGAACCAAAAAACAGCAGTCAGTGACATTAGCAACAACATCCACAGGGCAGAGCTGAAGGTATCACAAGTCAGGGTTCAAAGAAGACTTTGAGAGAAGAAATACAGAGACCATAGCACAAGATGAAAATCACTCACCAACAGTAAGAATCAGAAAGACAGATTGGAATTGACAAAGAAGTACACAGATGAGTCACAAAAGGTCGGGAACCAAGTTTACCCCCTACCAAAGTGATGGGCAAAGGGTAGAGAAGGAAATGATCTATTCATGAATGTGAACAGAGAAATGTATTTACTTTGGAGGATCATTATCCAGCAATAAAAAATAACCCAAAGCACACTGCCAGCTCAACAGATGACTTTATCGGGGGAAAAAGTGAAAGGTTTTAGACTGGTCATGCCAATCACCAGAACTTAACTCAGTTAAGCATACAGAAAACCCAGGCAGAAACCCTCAAAACAAACCACAACTGAAGAAAGCTGCAGTATTCCAGGAAAAACCATAAGAAATGAATGTTATAGTTTGTCTCCAGCTTGATGCAGTTACCGCAAGCAAGGGATAAGCAACCAAATATTAAGTGCTAGTCTGAAGGTAAAAAAAATCTGTTTCAAAGAGTTTTGATCACATAGAAATTGGATAGTTTGCAATCAAAAGAGCAAAAACACATCTAGATCAGGAAATGAAATCTGAAATATTGATCAAATGTCTCCGATTCATATTTTGATCTCAAACCCAAGTGTCTTTAGTGTATAGCAAAAACAAAAGCTTGCTGTTCCAATACTTTTGATGTACTTGTGGTGCAGTCAAAGTGGTCGAACTTGAATCACGTTGGTCTCTGATGGCTCTTTACATTTATAGCTAATGTCCAGTGGGTCTGTGTCATTGCTGGCAATGATGAAAACGATGGATGAGGAGTTGAAGGTCACCCTTTTCTTAGGCCTGTCATCACGGCTATGTGACATCACGATAGGGCGTACTGGCTGGCTGGAGCAGGCCAGGGGGTGATCCTTGATGCTGCACTGCAGGTGGGCCAGGCGGAAGCACAGCAACTGCGAGACACAACGCCGAAACTAACAAAGAACACACACACACATGCAGACAGATAATGAGAGACAAACACATGAAAACTCTTTTCTAGGTATATGTTAAAACTGATTCATGACTAATGTTGATACTATATAAAACAAATATATTTTTTGCTCAGTAAACTCAAATATAGGTCTAGAGTCTATTTCCGTCACCTTCCTGCTCATGAAGCCATATATAATTGGGTTATAAGCTGTGCTGGACTTGGCGAAGAATGAGGGGATGATGGCAGCTGTGGGTGAGACGGCATTCCGCTTGCCAAAAGCTACCAGCATTGAGACCACGGCATAGGGTGTCCAGCACATCAGATAACAGAAAATCATCATCAGGAACATAGCAGCCAACTTCTTTTCATAGCGTAGGACCTTAATAATTTGCACCGTCTGAAGATCCTCAATGGAGCGCAACTACAGAAAGAAATGGAAAGAAAAGGAAGAAAAGAATTAACACTCTGATAAACTCTATTTTACTTCACAGAGAATAATAACTAAAGTTTCTTAAAGTCTGATTTTCAAATGAATTGTGATTACTTGTATGGTGCAAAGCTTGGTTCCGACATAGCTTAAAAATATATAAGAGAGTAACAGCATCTGAGAAGGTCAAAATCTAGAGACAAAGTACAGACTTGGTGAATCTGGTGTCAATTAAGGTGAAAATGGTGACATGGATACGAAGGATAAATAAAATCTATAAGAGTCTATACTATTCTCAGGTAACTTGCAAATCATACAGTGTAACTTGTGCTTTACAATTTGTGCAAAAATTGTTTTAAACATGTCTTTGCAAAAGTCCTAGTAATGTTGCACAGCATCGTGTAGAAGACGCTAAATGGCAAAGGGAACCAATTTACAAGCCACCTTTGAAAAAATCATGCCATCATTAAACATCCATTAAATATTGTGTTGGCTTGCTTTCTACATTTTTCATATTCTTTAATTAATACCAATATAAATGCCTGGGTTTCACAATTTTCTTTTTGGATTACACTCTTAGTCTCTGTAAGTTATATGATTTGAAGTTGAGGTTTATATTTATTTAGTCTTCTTATACGTAAATTTTCATCAAGAGGCCCATTATTCACAACGCTAGAATATCTGGTTTCTAGCACCAGTTGTTTTCTTTCAGATCTAACAGATTCTCCTCTTTTTTAGTATGTAATAAAGACTTGGTTTTGACAGTCAGATACACTATATTGCTAAACGTATGAGGACATCTGTCTGTCACACCCATATGTGAGCCTTGCCCAACCCGTTGCCACAAAGACAGAATCACACAATTGTTTGGAACATCTTTGTACACTGCAACATTGACTTTTCCTTTATTGGAACTAAGGGGCCCAAACCTGTCCCAGCATGACAATGAGGAAATGTTGGTTTGGACATAATTGACCAGAAAAACAGATTAATCATATGACAAAATAAATGCATGGAGCAATCCAACATTGTCAACACATTTTTTTCTTACCATGTGCACTGTGTACAGGATGTTTCCATAGCAGTAGGCCATAATCCCCACAGGAACAAAGAAACAGGCAAGGAGGAAGAAAAGGATGAAGGAGGCGTCATTGGGGTCTTTAGAGGCCCAGTCCAAAGAGCAGCCCAGTTGGTGGATCTCCAGGGTGTACCTGTTCCAGCCCAGGAGAGGGGCACCAGTCCAAGCGAGTGAATAGAGCCAGATGTGGGTGATGGCTCTCCAGGCCCAGGGGAAGTCTATGACCTTGGCATGTACCACTCGAATGTAGCGTTCATATGCCAGGGCACATAGTGTCATGATGGACACGATACCTGGGATGACAAAGAAAGGCCACAATGGGATCAGCAAGAAAGCTGATGCATATCAAATATTGGAAGCCTTATGTTGCAGTGCCAATTTTCATTGTTCATGACCAAAAACTGCCTTTTTTCATAGGAATAGGCTATGTTGTTAACATTGCATATAGCCAAACACAGGCTGTGTTACAATGTGGAACAAATCCCCCCCCAAGTCAATCGCTCAGGTTCATGGTAGAGTTGGGAGATGACATATGTACCAGGATTCCTTCATGCCTGGCTTCTGGGTTTCTCTTTAATTCAGCTTTAATTCAGCTTTAATAAGCTTGTCTGCTTACGCCCAATGCCAGTGCCGAATCTCAACACACATCTTCTCCTTGCCACTATCTCTTCCCCTTGATTATAAAAGGTCTATGTTTATATCCAGATGTCCGTATACCTGTGTTGTGACAATATCACTTGTTAATAGCAAAATGCAAAACTGAACTGAATTGAACTGAGCTTTCTATGAAAAGGTCACTGATATCATAGTGTTCAGATGTGTCAAATCAGTGCATTGATCAGGTTTTTTTTCGTGGGATCTCTATCGGGTGAAATTTTCTAAAAGATTTCTTCTTCTACTTGAAACTTTTTCTTAGAGATTGGTCTCCTCCATGAAGCCATGAAGGTTTCTATTAAGGATATAGTAGTGCCATGTTTACAAGTGCCAGTGTTAGAAGACTAAGTGCAAAAACCTTCCTTCTATTAACAAAGGGGTGATGCAAATCTAGGTCATACACACACGCACTGTCTTTGTATCTCCTTCCACAGTTATTACCATGAGACGCTGGTTTCTGTCTCCTACGCAGCTGCTCTTTCAGAACATCAACTGATCTGCAGAGGCAATGCAATTAAAAGTGGGAGATATTTTCCTGCACACACCTTAGTTACACTGACCTAATTACCCAGATATGTATAAATCTCACTCCAGAGACTATGTAAACATTCTTTTAGCGAATAGAGCATTGTGCAAAGGTGATATTGTTAATCGGTGATATCTGTTTTGAAAAATAGACTTTTTTAATTTTACTAGATCTCTATATTTAGTAGGTATTTTTTTCTCTCGCTTCAGATTGCATCGGATGTCACAAAAGTGATATCACCAAAAACAGGGCATTCCTCTAAAATTTACAAAAAGGCAAGACGAAAACTTACCAGAGAGGCTGCCAAGAGACATGTAGCAATATTAAAGAAGCTGCAGGAATAACTGAAAAGTACGAATTAATCTCAGCATGTGACAACATCCTCCCATGTTTTTAACATATCTGGGCTTTATTCCCCCAAATAAACACCCAAGCTCAAAGAAATCACCCTAAATCATATGGCAAAATGTTATGGTCTAATGAGACCAATTCCAAAAATTTCAAAGCGTATGTTTGATGCAAAATATCACATCACCATAAGGATTGCCATATCCACACTGCAGCATGGTGGTGGAAGCCTAATTCTTTTTGGCTGCTTTTCTTCTGCCAAAACTAGTGATTTTATCAAGGTGGAATCCTGAATAGCTACAAACACCGGTCAATATTAGTGTATGAAAAGGAATTTCACCTTTCAGCACGACAATAACCCAAAGCAAATATCCAAACCACGAAGCTTACCCAAAAGATCAGACCTGAATCCAACTATAAATCTGTGGGTGACCTCAACCAGGAGATGACCTTACAATTCAACAGCTCTAGAAAGTTTTTATAAGAAAGAGTCTGAAAATATCGCCAAGTTAAGACATGCCATGCTGATAGACTCTTACCGAAAAAAAAGACTGAGTGGTGAAATAAAACCAAAAGGTGCTTCAACAAAATATTAGTTTAGAATTTACTTTATCTACTTTTTTTTCCCAAACATCACAAAATCCTGCCATTTTAAAAGGCTTGTGTACACTTTTTATATCCACTATATCCATTATATAGTGCTGTAAATGTATTATTGGTCAATATCAGTGACAGCTGGTAAGCATAGTAGATGGGAGAGTAAATCTAATATAAGTAAAATAATACAGTTGTGTCATGCATTAGATCACAAAGTCTCATCAATGGCATAATGAAAATGATGTGGCTTTCATCCTGGTCAGCATCATTGTGTATCTGTATTCTATATCAGGAACACTGGGCAAAACAGAAGAACAGACAGTAGCTCAAGTGTAGGATAGAGTTGATCTGAAGGACCCTGGAGATCTGAAGGACCCTGGAGATCTGAATGGGCAACACTGCCTACTTGCACCACTCTGCTGGCCAAAATCAGCATTGTATATAGTAAGTGTAGCCCCAGACACACTGCCATGTCTGGTTAAAGTAAAACTTGCTCAGCAGTTATACTATGGTTGCCCTCTTCCACTGATAATGAGGCAGAATATTGAATGACAGGAAATGGGCTAACTGGGTTTCAGTCACTGTACTGTACACTGTACTGTATAACTGTACACATACAATTTGCACATGTACATGCTCAAGATATACAGGGGCACTAACTTGAATCTTTCTTTGTTCCTTGTGTAGTAACTTGGTTACTAAGTTGTACACTTTCTTAAATGTAATTCCTGTCCAATTATGTTACCTATATTTAAAAATACAATATATCCACATTACCAGATGAAAGATACATATTATAGCAAGGATGTTCAATCTTATCTGCAAAGGGCCGGTGTGGGTGCAGGGTTTCATACCAATCAAGCAGAAGCCACACCTGATTCCACCTGTATAATCAGTTGATCTTGGGAGTTGAATAGACTCAGTTGTGTCTTCTGCTTGGCTGGAATGAAAACCCGCACCCACGACGGCACTTTGCAGACAGGATTGGACACCTCTATATTATAGGTACAAAAGATGAGGGATGAGGAAAGGTACTCAGATCAATTGGTACTATCATACTAGAAATTGAGTATATACATCTATCTACATATCTATCTATCTATCTATCTATCTATCTATCTATCTATCTATCTATCTATCTGTTAATGTTGTACATACAATGTACATAATGCACACATTTTGCACACAATACATTATTACTCTTTTCTTAACATTTTATATGCTGAAAAAACAACTTGCACATACTTCTCTATGCACATACTAACAAAGTTGCTATGTACTTGTAAAGTTCTATCTATCTATCTATCTATCTATCTATCTATCTATCTATCTATCTATCTATCTATCCTCCAAAAGTTAACAAAACATCACATTATGACGATGACTAACCGAACAGACAGTTGCTGAATCCGTCCCATACACACGTGCTACTGTCCCAAACCCATCTTCTCTCCAAGCACGAGACCAAGGTGAAATTGGTCCCGAACACCGACACCAGCAGGTCACTCACACTGATGTTCACCAGCAGTAAGTTGGTGGGCGTCCGCAGCCTCTTAAACTTATAGTAAAGTGCGAGGACGAGCAGATTGTTGCAGAAACCCAGCACCCCGATGGTTCCGATGGAAACGGCGAGAAGTTTGTACGTCCCGACGGGAAACAGCGAGGTGTCTGCGTGCATCCGAGTCCCGGTGTCGTTGAGAGGAGTCATCGCAGAAGTAATTTAGTGTCTGCCATTCTGATGCACCACTGCTGGCTGGAATGGTGGCTCCCCAGAGAAACCTAGCAGGGAGTACGTGTGAAACTCCTCGCTCGTCTGTCCTTTATCACTGTCACTGCGTCCTCTGGCTGCACAGCTCACTGTACCCAAGATGCGCGCGAGCTCAGGTGTTGACGCGCGAGCTCTTTAGTTACAGAGCCCCTCCATAATGAATAGCATTTGCCCCAATAACATGATTTCATTTTACATTGGTGCAATTTATATTTATGTTCAGCCTTACACGTGTGCTTAATCAAATAAACCTGAGTTAATAAATGCTACTATTAGTTTAATGTACTATTATTTTATTAAATACTGCATTCTGAACTGAACTTTATTCTCAGCTGCTATTTCTACCTCACTGTAACATACATTAAAACATAGTTGACCAGTTTCTGCATCAGGTGCAGTAGTTGGATATTATAATGATAATTGTGTTGTGTTGTCTGTAATGTGTGTGTTGTGTTCTGTGTGAATGTATAGTGTTGCGCCTCACACCTCTGGGGTTGGGGGCTCAATTCCAGTCTTTGCCCTGTGTGTTTCTTCCTCTACTTTGGGGGTATTTCCACTAGGTACTACAATTTCCTTCCCTAGTCCTAAGACATGCATTGTAAACATCTCTAAATTGTCTATAGTGTATGAATGGGAGTGAGTTTTTGTGTAATTGTGCCCTACAATGGGTTGACACCCAGCCCAGGGTGTCCCCAGCCTTGTGCCCCGAATCCTGGGATAGACTCCAGGTTAAGTTAAGCACATTGTAGTGCTTCAGGTATGTGTCCTACTCTAAGACTCCCAGCTCATACAGGGATTGATAGTTGATTATTTGAGTCAGATGTGATAGAGCATGGGAATTATAATTAGCATGGGGTTCCAAACAGTGCAGTTGAATCACTTGTTACACTCTCAGTGACCACTTTATTTTCCACACCTACCCTCCTACCTCCTACACTTATTTTCTCTTTTACTAGATAAACCTACGTATCCATCATTATACAAAGACCGGTGCAATTAAAAAAAATAAAAACATTATATGAGAGGTGGATCATTCTGAGCTGAGTAGTGACACTTGATAATGTGTGTGCATCCCAGTGGGTCTTATAGTGGCCACTACACACATACCTTGTTGATCCACATTGTCATATTAGACATACCTATCTTTTACATATAGTGTACAAAATTTGTGTTAATCTTCCTTTAGCCTTTTATTAACTTCTGGTCAAAGGTATGTTTGTTAGCTAGATGCTTTGATTCACAGGAATGTCAGTGAGGTGTTTATAAATCCCATTAACATCATACCACTGTGATGTAAATCCAGCTCCAGAATATGTAGACATAAGGAATGGTCCACCATCCAAACAATATCTAGTTAGTAATGATTCTATCAGAGGAACATTAATGGTAAAAATGGTAAGGTGGTAAAATGTAAAGACATTTTCTTTTATGTTTTATTGAAACACAGCATTCTCATGACTTTTTGGTGTCATTGTCTCAGGAGCTTTTATATTGCATATAGCCTATACCACATTTTAAGCCTGTATTCAAAATGGATTAAAAAGTCATGAAATGGGGGAAAGAAATACGATTTATGATATAATCAGTGTTTATATCTGATTCTGCAGACCAGCTCTGCATGGAGCTGAAGAAGAATCCTCATATAGATTTGTTAGATATTAGAGGGAATGCTTATTACTGAGCTGTAAAATAAATACCGGAACTGCCAGGATAAGAACTGAAAATAAATCAATAAATAAATAACATCCTATCCATGTTCCCTTTCATTTCCTCTAGTTGGACTAGTCACATGGTTTTATGATGATTGTAATGTATGGCATGCACAGGATATGACTTTCTATATCAGGAGCATGCTCTCTAGATAGTCTTTGAGTAGATTTCTTTCAGCAGTACCAAGATTGCCCAGTCAAGGTCAAAATCCATGCTTATTGCTCGATCTAATCAGACTCAGTCTAGCATCTATAGGATGAGTTACAGTGAGATTCTAGCTACTCAGGGCATCAAGCCATGATCTATATAAAGACCTAATACCTGTAAGAACTAGATGACTTGGAAAGTGACACCACTGAACTGTTTTCCCTGCAGCATGTTTGCTTAAGAGACAAATACCAAGTACCAATAACAGATTAATAATGTGTAGAAGGACAGCACAAATACCATGGTGATAGGGGTAACTGTAATAATACCACTGTAATAGACTATACTGCAGCATAGTGTACATACTGTCATTAATGTCTCAATGTAGCTGTACATTTCTCCCAAACCACTCACATCAATTAAGAATTAAAAGGACATAGCATTGTTTGTTTCTAATTTAAGAAACATAGCATTTTACATTTGGCAGACACCTTTATCCAGGGCAACTTACATTTATCATACAATAGCGCAATTTACAGTTACAGGCTTTGCTCAAGGGCCCATGAGCAGCTGCTTGGTGGAGCAGGGATTTAAGCTCATAACCTTCTGAGCATTAGCCCAACACCTTACCCACTGTGCTTCCACTTCCCCCAGTGACAGTCCACTGATGTTCATGACCTTTCATTTACATTAACATAATCCACAAGATGGCACTTAACAAAAAAAACTGCAAAACTGCTTTAAATATACAGATGTAAAAGGTCATTATTATTTATATGCAAATACCCACAGTTCTTATATGTAATTTTTTTTTAGAATCCGAACTTAGTGGTATACATGCACATTTAATTCAGCACAGTGCTGAGAAATATTTTGCAGCAAAAAAAATATTTTAATTAGCATTTTATCTTCTCCTCCATAGGTCTGCTGTGAGCAAAATGTCCCTATCTTGCAGCAGAAATCCAAAGAATGACCTGAATTCTGCTGCTCTCCTGCAGTTACACAAATATATACAAAGAAGTACTCTTCCTTAGCAGTACAATATTTGTTTGCTAATAAACATCTACCTTTTGAGTTTTCATGCAGAGTTTCACATTTTAAACAGCTATCTGTGCTTTATTACAGATCCTATATGCTTATTTATCTATTTAGGTAAAGACTATTTTGTTGGATGCTGCATTGTTTATGTTCTGATGCTTCAAGGATTATCATATTAAAATGAATGCATCTGTAATATACTTATTATACCATGTACGCCACTGATGTCACTGAAGTTGGAGCCGTTAAATCTGCTGTAGTATTGCATGTGGATATATCTATCTACTTTAATTGTAATTGATCACTTTCTGCTTGTCAGGCAACATTTCTGTCTCCGGTAATTGCCTTCAGTTGCCTCATTTCTTGTTGCTTATTAATGAACCTAATCAGATTCACTATAGCAGCATAACACATCATGGTCAAACAGGATAGATCTCATTTTGATACTTCATATACAGTATATGTGGCAGTGCTTACACTTGCTTTCAGGTTCAAAATCCACTATTTAGGAACATTTCTACAACAAACTGTGATGGATGAAATATGTCACAATCTGAATAGGTCCATAAAGGTGTATAATAAGTATCAGACATTATTTGCACCGTGGAAAAAGAGTAGAGTTCTAATGTAACGCCAATCTATATACTGTTATATTTTTTGACAGCTTTTCCTCTTTGACTCTCTTTTCGCTCACTGCCTCTTATAGAAGAGTTGTGACAGAGAGAGAGCTAATAAACTCAAATTAATCACACTGGCACCTAAAGGTTATCTTTATTGCTAGAGTCACTGCATTGCCTCATTAGTTTTGTTTTCCCAGGACACCATTGTCTGCACATTCAGTCCTCCGGAAATGTCAGTGAAAGATGCTCATCTTCCTCGTGAACACAGTGTGATATTCAGTGTGCCTAACATGTGTACACACAAGTCCCACAATCATCTAATTTCTGCTATGAACTAACAGAAAGTACTGTCAGTGTTATGCAGTGGAAATTAAAACCTTTGATGAACAAATATGCTTAAAATGTGCACGGATCATTGCATGCTACAAGGCTGATGCTTGCTCTGGATTTGTGGCTAGAGATAGATTTGAGGAACTTTTTTTCATGTACTGAACAAATGAGAGGACATTTGCTGACATTTCACAGACAGTGCAAAAAATATGAACAGGAATAAAAATAATTACATATTAACACCAAATGAATGATGGAATTTGATTTTTTTTTTTTTTAAAAAAAAAAGACCTGTCACTGTTAATGTTAAGGGTATCACTGAATAATACAGTCTTTCATGATGTTTATCACATTTGGTAAATGATTAGAGCGCCAACAATGAATGAACATAAAATGAATGAAAATAGGAAAAAGTAATGATCAAGCAGAGGGTAAAAGTAGTTCAGATGTTATACAGCAGCTACTTACATTGGTCTTTATCATAAATAAAATAGAAACTATTTGGAATTTTTAACCACCAGGATACTGTTATATAACATTATATTCTATATATTTAGGTTCATTAGGTTCGTTTTAAAGTGATCATTCTAATTCTAATGTATTATTATTTCTAAAATCTCCTACACAGGGAAAACTAAGCTCATACACAAAATCTAAGACTAATAATAAACAGGGTGAAAACATGTTTAACAAAGTAATGCATACAGTATAATCATAGACGTTGGTGACATTTCTAAGGAGACATTTAGGATAATACTTAGAAAGTGACCTCCAAAATTGCTTTTTAAATCAGTTTCCCACTGGAATGTCTTCAGGATAGAGGAGTCTACACTTTCTGGTTCTCTGTACAGTATAATGACAGGTTTTCGTTTTGAGTGTGTGTGTGTGTGTGTGTGTGTGTGAGTGGAAGAGAGAGAGAGAGAGAGAGAGAGAGAGATCTCATGTGTTATTCCTTACTTATCAGTCTAATGTCACAGGGTTGTTTTAAAGTGGATAGCACTGGAAGGCTTACATTATTGATAACTGATTGAACACTGATTAAATATTTAAATGTCATAATGACAGATGTGTAAAGCAACATGCGTGGAGGAGCCAGTGGAGGCTCAGTCTGCTCAATTAACTGTAATAGAGTTGTGTAGTGCCGTAGAGAGTTTCATGGTATGTTTGCAGGGGGTCAGGCAGGAGGTCAGGCAAGGGGTGAGAACTGAAACTGAAACACATTGATCAGTGTCCTTGGTTTGAACTCATGTGGCTGAAGCAATAAACACTTTTTCTCTCTTTGACTACCAAACAAAACAATGTTCCAACATGCCTCTTAGTACTAATAAAAAAATGAATGACTGTTAAAGTCATGCTTACACTTTAAGTATCAAAAAGCAGCTAAATGGTACTAAAAAGTACAATTTACATTAAATTGGGCAGTAAAATGCTTATCCAGATACACATATTTCTTTAAAAATATCAGATTATAGTCTTCTTTTTTAATCTTTACCAAGTTCTCTATTTTGCCTTTATTTTACTAGGTTTATTTGTTAAGACACCTATTTGGTATTCCACAGAGTTTCAGTTTTGTCTTAAATAATGAATGCAATTTGATGTGGTATAATCTATATCATGACAGCAGGTGAAAGGATCAATAAAAAAGTGAGTTTTGTGAGAAAGAGCTTCCATGTTTGATGTATCTGTGCTGGTTTCCGCTGGTCCACTGTAGCATAGAAGGAAACCTAGTTGTAGGACGTTGCTTAGGGCCCTTAAATGTTCAGAAACAGCACTGATGCCAAAGATTCCAAGCATTAACTCCCTCTGTGTTGTGGATGAATAGGGGAATAAAATGACATGTAAATGAGTTCATTCATTCATTTGTTCTCTCATTTATTCATCTTTGCATTAGCTCAATATACCCATGGACCATGGAACGATAGGGTTGTCTACCCACTGTAGCACCGTGCCTCCATTAACTGAGCCTATTACTTGTCCTAAATGTTTCCTGTTGCTTGGATATTGTGAGTAAATGTCCATGTGTGTAGACATGAGTGTGTATTATGCTAATGAAAACATTCTTATTACTCGCAGTTTCCTTTTAATGGTGCAGTGTATAATATGAAGCCAATTTTAATTTTAAGTGGCTTAACTTAGGGTTAGTAAATCACACTGCTGGTGCTAAATTCATTTGCATTAACGTTATTTTGGGTTTAACACAAGAAAGAAAGAAATGAGGAGATGTAAGAATAAATGTGTTAAAGGTAAAGATAAAGAGGAAAATGTGTGGTGTGGTAGAAGAGTAAAAACTGTAAAGATGAGAAATCTAAAAGCAAGGGAAAACTGTACAAGGGCAAGATGAAAATTGCCAGCACTGGCTAATATTGACAACTGGTAGGCATTGGAGGAGGCCAGGTGAGAGGATTGCACTACTGTGTATGGTTGTGTATGTGACAAATACTCGTATGATTGACTGACTGGATAATTGCATGAATAAGCTCCCTATTAAAGTGCCTATGCAGGTAAACATTCGTAAGAAGAAACAGCAGAAGAAGCTCCGGTACAGGGACAGAAAAGAATACATTAAAGGTCATGTGACTCTGTGCAAGTCTGGAACTGGCCTTTCAGTGGAGAATACATAGAAATGGAGGAACCTTATTATTCATGGGATAATGTCACTGTTGTTTGAACATAATGTTTTCATACAAAAGTCATCCTGAAAGAGGCCTGCAGCTTACAGTGAATAGGTTTGTGGTCAGATGATTTGTGTCTTGAAAGCCAACTGAGATAAGAGGATATAGCTTGCTTAAGAAAAATGTGACTGCTGTATAAATATCCAGTGCCTTCACTGCTCTGACATTCTTTATATGGCTTTATTAACATCTCTGTTTTATTATGCTGTTGATCCTTTCCTTCTAAGAAGAAGCTTTTATTTTTGATATACTTCACAGGACAGTGAAATTCCTTTCTCTACATGCCTCAGCTTATTAGGAAGCTGGGGTCAGAGCACAGGGCCAGCCATGATACAGCATCCCTGAAGCAGAGAGGGTTTAAGGACCATGCTCAAGGGCACAGCAGTTTGGCAGTGCTGGGGCTTGAACCCCTACCCATCTGAACCTAGAGCTTTACCCATTGAGTCATCACTACTCACTTTTTCTGGCTCCACTAATTCACTTTTATGTTGTCCAGAAATTTCACATTGAAGTGTATAAGCAATATCAATGGACCACAATTCTCAATCCATCTGTGCGAAAGCTAATCATGTAAAGGGTAGTAGAGAGTAGAAAATTTAGTTAGGGTTATTTATTTGCTTGAAATCATGCTGTCAAATGTCTGGTGTTGCATAAATTCAGATACTTCCTTTGTATTTACTGCATGACTGGGACATTCATTATGTGGAAGAGAGTTTTTTTAGCAAGCATTTGTCAAGAATGTAACTGAAAAAGGACACATTTTTAATATTATGCAGTGTAAGAAATGGTTTTATGCCATCTTTTCCATAGGTTTATAGAGCAGCTGTAAAATTGGTATAATATTGAGGGAATGGCTTCTTTAATGCCATTGTGATGAGTTTTGCTTGATAATCAACTTTGCAGTGATTTTCTAATTGGTGCAATGTCTGCATGGGGTAATATTTCCTCCATATTTCATCTACACTCATTACAGTTTCCCAATACAGTTCTTTATATGTCCCAATCTGATCTGTATATTCCAGCTGTTACATCTGGTCTTTAAAAGCACTCATTTTAACCACTGTAATTGGTATCAATGTTGTCACTCTGTTATTGCACCAAGACATTAACAATTTTATGTTGAGAATTCTAGCTGTTCCCTATTGGTTCATTCTTCCTCTATAATTCAATCGATCTCTTCTCTGGTTTCGCTGTCATGGATTATTCTACATAATTAAACCGCCACATTAAAATTCAGAATTTGTCTCAACATTAGCTGTGATTATCTGCGCACTGCTTTGCACAGCCAGAGCTGACAGATTCACTTACCCCCAGGGGAAAAGTGTTTACTTCTTGAAATGATTTGCTTTGCTCTGCCTCCCAGGGTATGTTCTATAAAACCTGGAACAGAATGTGATCATGAAGAATAAAAACCATGCGTGATAACGAAACCTTTGATGACTGTGTTCTTACTGCGGAAACACTGTATTGCTGTGGTTGTGACTTGCGACATGACTTTCACTGCTGTCTCTATGTAGTGTATTTTATTACATTCCAAGTGTTGAAGTGTTTGTCAAGGAATGCAAGCAAGTAATTGCTAAACACTCTGTCACTTTCTCATTTACAGCTGTTCTCAGACTGTCTGTGTCTGTGTTGTGATCAGCCGGGAGGGTCTGAGTGCTTCTGTTGAATTATTTATGAGTTATGTGCTGTGTGTGACACTCAGTAGAACACCTGACTGTCTCGAACTCTCTCTTCCTTTTTGTGCTGCTTCACCGAGCCCTGTATTAGTGCAGAGTATTTAAGGCACATAAAGTGATGTACTTTAAATTCACTGAAATGGAAAGCTTCTATGTGAGGACGTGTAATGGATATAATATTTCCAACCTGAGCCCTAGAAAAAAATTCTTAATGTTCCCATTAACAAGTCTAACGTCTAACATGATGAGAAAAACACATCAACACATTGATGCTAAGACTATAACTGCTAAACTCACTTAAATATTGAATAATATCCAGGCCTCAATTAATAGAGGATGCAAAAGGATATATGAAAATTGAAACCTTCTGCACTATTAATAACAGTAATAATAACAGTCTAGTCTAGTCTGGTTGCCTTAGCCATATTTATTTTATTAAAAAATTACAATTCTATTTTTTATGATTTCAAAGAGGCTTCTTTAATCCTCTTGTCTCTCTCTAAAGCATGTGAATGAACAGTAATGTACTCAGTGGCTCACATTTCTGTAAAGGGAGGGAGGATTTCAGAGGAAGGAGGAAGCCATGACCCAGTTACCCAGTGTAACACTGTCTCTGTAGCCAAGCTTCCATCCCTATAGTTCCCATATTGAAAGAAAAATGATTGAACATATTTAAAGTAATAATAATGTCCAGGTCTGGCTACATAGTTAACCTACGAATCGAACACACACACTACTAAGCTAATGCACAAACGAAGAGAACAAACTTTAATAATCTTTTACGCCTCGCATGAAACCAGTCTGGGTGTTGTGGCCATTAGAAATGTCATTTTCATAATCTGAATGTGTGTAAAGGTGCGTGAAAAACCTTGATGAGAATCCTGAGAACACTCAGGAATAATGCAATGTGTTATTACAAGATGTGAGATGTTCAAGGAAGCGTAAAATTGCTGCACTTTTGCTTAGTAACATGCCTGCATCAGCCACTTCTGCTAAAGTATTCGAGGAGCTATCAGTTTAGTTCATTTACACCACGATCACCATGATTATGTGGATAATTTCGAGGGAGAACAGGCCAACATGTCTCTCGCAAACTTAGATGGTTAAACAATTAGGTTAAACAGTTAAAAACATATAAAAATCTACAGATATGAATATCTGTCACAGATCCACGGAGGTACAAGCACAACACTCACTTCTGATTACTAACACTTATATTCATGCTGCTGAACAAATTCCAGACTGCATATAAAGATAGAGAATTTAGTAATGCTGTTTGTCAATGCTGCCAGTCTGGTAGCATTTCAGCACATCCTGTTGTTATGCTTTTTATCTGTTTCCTATGTTTTTGGGATACCTCACTTGGTTTGAAACAACTAAGGACTGGAGGCAGGTGTAAGGGAAATGAAACTGCTGTGTTTATTATGCTTTCTCTTTGTTTCTCTTGGTGCTTTTCAGCATGGATGTTCCAACTCTGAATATAAAAGAAACAGAGAATATCTGAAGGAATACTCTATGCACTGGCTTGGTAAGACTCGGCTTCAGACAGACTCTGACTTTCTTTCTGGTATTTCACAGCTCACAGCAAGACACACAGGCTATATATTATTGTCCCAATCATTATACACAGATGTACTGCTCATGCCCCGCTGTCACAGCCTTGTTTTTTTGTTTCTGTCTGGTTCATATTAATGCCTATTTCATTTCTTATTCTAGCCTCCTGCCTGTTATATTTGTTGTTTTGTCTCTAGAAGTCAGCAAAGAGGTTTACTATGATTTGCTATGAATAAATCAAGATTCAATCAAATACAGCACTGTTGTCTTTTTCTCTTGTCACTTGCAATATGTTTGCTTATTTAAAATGGCTTAGGTTTTCGTTTGCATCAGTGGCCATGTCTATTTTTGTATATTGCTTATTTTGTAACCTGCTTTTGGTCTAAAATTGTTATCGTTCTCTTGTGCTGTAAATGGTTCTGAATAAGGCTTGTTTTGGTCAATTGTCACATTATTTTGAATATTTTTTTAGCTCAGAAGACACTGTATTTGCTCTACAGAAGAGCAAGTTTGTTTAAATAACCCTCATCTGAACAATATGTTGTATAAAATGCATGAGTGTTTTACATTTGTGTTATACTTTCAGTAAGACAGCTGAGTATTTAATGCTTTTTCAGCTGCATAATTGCTGCTCTTGAAATCCATAATGCATACAGAGACTGCTACACTAATTAAGGTACTGATTAAGGACTGTTTTAAAAGGCATATTAAATGTCCCTATTAATATTTAAAAATCTTACAAAAGTACATACATTTACAAAAGTTATATATTTTTAGCTGGAGTTTGGAATTCAAATGATTTTCTCTCATTCTTTACTTTATTTTGCTCTACTCGTCTTCTCTGACCATGACACAGTTCTACTGCTGTGTGTGTGTGTGTGTGTGTGTGTGTCTAATAAACAGTGTAGGCTGAGTGGTTGGAATATACTGTCAACATCTCACTATGCTGTCTGTTTGTTCTACTAGCTTTTACGACTCCTACTTCATGGTTTTCTCCTCATCAAAGATTTTCTTCCTTTTCAAAGATGAAAGTATATTTAACCGATTCATTCCTTAATCCTAGAGAAATCTCACGATAATCAATGTTTCCCCTTTCACAACCATTTTCACATCACATTCTGATGAAAATATCCAAGTCCTTTGTACAGGGACTACATGCACAGTTGCAAGCGTATGTTTATATTGGAAGATTGCCATTTAGACTGTAATCTAAAAAAGCACACACGTTCTATTTTTTGCATTGTATGTTAGATAGAATAGTTAAGCAAGGTGAAGAGAGAGATTCTGGCAGAAGTCTGTGTGTTTTTTTTTCGGTACCCACATTAATTACCAATGTTCCTCCAAAAGCCTGTTCTCATGTTCTCATGTCTCCTAGAGTCATTTGTTGCTGTAGTTTGCTGTGCGAATATTGTGCAATACAACAAAAGATGTGCACTTTCATAACCTTTAATAGACTTTTGAAGCCTGTATTTTACTGATTATATATATTCTAAATGCTCTAGATTTATATCTGTAGGTTTTTATCAATGTTTATACGGAACATGCGCAAAGGTTGGTGTGAAGGACACTTTACATTTGTTTTAAATGTTCTTCCTTAAATAGAGTGCATGCATATTATTATAACAATCATGGAAATCATCCAACTGAAAGAAAAAGTTCATTATTCTAGACCAGCTATGTGGGGGGGCAGACCACCACTACTTTGTAATACTACTTCATTATACTAATACTTCACTTCCTAAGCAGTTTTTAATCCACCTGCTTTTCTGATGCTCATGTTTGGGCACTTCACTGCCAGTGTTTGGCTCAGGTAACTTAAAGCTCTCCAAAAACACTACAGGAACAAATGTCACTGATAAAAATCGTCACTTGCAGGTAGCTACACACTGACTGTATGAAGATGAACTCAGTTTCATTTGGAGTTGCTGGCAGAATTTTCATGAGAGTTTTTTTTTATTATTATTATTTATTATTTATGTCTGTAAGTAGTCTTATACAGTAAGCATAAAATGTGCAATCACTAAGGAACACCTTTACACCTATTCACGCAGTTATCTAATTAGCCAATAATGTCAGGCTTACTTTCCGTCCTCTTCTGGCAGAATATGCGTCCTGTTGTTTTTGCTGTAGTTACTGTAGAATTCATAGTAATGTGCTTTATGGTAAATAATAAGAATAAGAATAGAATAAGAATAAGAACAATAAGAATAGTTAAAAAGTTTGAGGGTCTTATTAAATACTTTCAGCATATTTGAATAAGCTCTAGACCCTAAATTAGAGTGAAAAAGAAAAAGTATGGTTAAAACATTCAGTTGGTTGACCTAGATTTTTCATCTAGTGTCTTTCATCCAATACCCAGGGCATGGGGTTGCCATGGACACACAAATATGCAGGTACTTAGGTTTTTTCACTTGGTCAGAGATATTCATAAAAGCACTTATTATAGTCATATATAGAGAGATATAAAAAGATTTTTTTTAGCACAAAATATACTTATGTTATATTTTAAAAAACATGGGAGAATATATTTTAATCATACTTCATCCATTGCCAAAGAACAGTGAGTGGTTATGGACATTAAACAAGTAATTTACCACCTGTATGAATACTAGAGAACTCTCAGTCCTGCATATAGTATTTACAAGCCATTTATTGACCTATTAGCAGTAGTTTTTCACAGCTCATGTAATGATGCCTCTAGGTGTTGAGTTAATCCACAAATACCCATGACACACACTATTTTTTTTTTATATTGCACCTTTTCCAAACCACACAGATCTGCTCATTAGGAACAATTAGTATAATGTAGTTAAACATTACCAGATGTGAACGAAGAAGTAAGGCTGCGGTTGTTGCATGCAACTTAAATTCAAGGGCCTAAGAGAGTATATTTTACCGTATTCAACATATGTGATGTTCTTGTGAATACCATGAATTTAACAATACAGAAATATAAGAACTGATCTTTGAATGTACAAGTGCCAAGCTGTTGCCAAATCACACTGTATGTTGCTTGGCTGATTCACCCCAGAGAATTTATTGATCCATGTCTTTTCAGGAATGCAGGCCATGTACTGGGACTCAGGCAAGCAGGTCACAGTTAATTAAAGAAAGACTCTGATGGTAACAAAGACAAGCAGCAAGGGCAAACAAATCAATAGACTTTATTTACTTTCAAAGTCAGGTAAAAGTTGTGTTTTGCTTTTCTGGCATTTCAAATGTGAATACTGCTATAAAGACTCCTGATTAAATATTTTTAGATGTTTGAGAAATTCATTTTAAATGCATAAATCTCACATATAACCCCAATATCTCCCTAGAGTTTGCATTACCTGTATTTAGAAATGTCTTAATAAACAAATTAGATTAAATAAATGATGGACAAATGAATAATGATGGCTATCCATCATTAAAACTAACACATCAGTGTTTTAAGACAATGAGATTTTTAAGATATTAATGAGCTTTTTGTTATGATGGCCATTGTACTAATGCCACTCAATAGGTTCCGGGGATTTAATTACGGATCAGTGAATTAGCAGCTTATTTACAGACAATGATAGTAAGTCCTTTATTGACATGTATTGCAAAAGGTGAACAAACAGCAACTACCATCTATATGTTTATTTTCTTCACTTTAGAATGCACATTTATTTCATCAATCTGAAATCCTTAAAAGGACACAGCAGTGATTTTTTTTGGTCTTCTAGATGTGAGTGAGGCTGTGCTACAGTATATTGTGTTCCTCATTGTGTTTGCTTTTCTTAACTGGCAGTAGATGGTGCTATAGCTCAAATGTTCTCTGGCAGCTATACACTCAGAAACATGCACTCGTATTTCAAAACCCAGCTTCAGCTGTAAAATGAATGTATTAATTCACCGACAAAATAGCTTTAATTATGGGCATGTACTATTCCAATGCAGAAAACTTCTGGTGTTTACTATGCTGTCATGGTCTATTCAGTTAATCTATACAATAATGCAGGTATTTTGTCTATGAGTATACGAGTATATGAGTATATGCTCACAGGTTTGTTTACTCCTTAATTAAATATACAGCAGCAACAATGCTAGTTATGTATGTAACTGTGGGTCTGGATACCTTGGTGGCCATATGAAGTAGTATTTGCTATAAAAGTCAATGGCTATCCATCCCTGGAACCTCTTTGCAGTATTCCTGCTTGGTTGATGCTATCAACTCACCCAAGGACTCCCTGGAATTGTGTTTAGATATGATCACCTTAATCATCACAGAGTGGTGATGTAATCTCTGGAGAAGTACCTGCAGCGTGTACCTCCTGGAGCTTTTAAATAGTACCCAGGAGGATGCTTTTAAGTAGAATGAAACCCTCCTTGTTGAATGGCACATGATGGTAGGATTGGACTTCTAGCCCATTTCTAGGCTGTGGTGATGACCTGTCCCCCCACGAACCAATCTCAGCTATGACAAATGAGCAGTGCATGTTTTGGCACTGTGACAGATAAATAACTGATCCAATAAATTAACAGCAATTCATAATACTGTAAAGCATGTACTGGACAGAAGAGGGGACATTCTACAAAATGATATTTGTAGAACACTGCTAGGTTAATCATCTAGTTCAGAAATTTGAGATATATTACCTTAGGCAGGAACCCTGGTTTCAGCCACAAAATCACTCCTGAACCATCTGGTCACCTTCAGAAATGCTGCCATGATCTTAAGATCATGCTCATCCCTCATGCTTGGTTTTAGCATTCAAGACCATTAACTGAACTGCAAAGACAGTCATCTGTCTGCACAAGGAATCAAACTGACAAGTGCAGAGAACTTGGTCAAGCATAGGAGAAATGTCCATTATCTGTCCAAAGACAGTAATCAGAATATAATCTACAATCATTTTAAGGCTGGAACTTTCAATTTGGTCTATTCCCTGTTTATTGTGTGTGTACTAAAAATCACACCAGTAGGTGGTGGTAGACCATCAAAGTTGAAGGTATCCCACAGCCATAAAAATGAATACATTCAAATACACAAATAAGTCTGGGTTGAATTTTGGAAAGACGTATTATTTGGGGTCATTCAGGAGCTTAAACGGATCATTTAGCATGCAAAGAATGGGTTCTCATAGTTTAGGCTCATAGTTTGTAGAATTATGATTATAAGGTTGTTCTGAGTTCTGTGGCTGGAGAAAGTTTGTCATTGCTAATGAAGCATAATACTGGAATGCAATTTATTTTATGATTCCCCTTAAATAAGTTAATCGTATATTATTTTCTCTGGTTTTCCTTCATAGAAACATACAGGTAGGTGGTTTGGCTGTGCTATATTGCCCCAAGGTGTGAATGAGTGTGTGAATCCAGTGATCCCATTCAGGGTGTTTCCAAGATTCCCAGATCCAACCTAAAATGCTTACATGGGGAGGTTCTTGCATTAAAGTGGATTTGAAGTGGTCCTACAAATATTATGGTGTTAAAAAAGTTATTGATAAACTGGGTATTATCCCACAATGTTAAAAATCCAGTGTTGCTATAATCAGAGCACCTGCAGATTCCCAAACCTAGCATATCAAATAAATTGTTTATACTTTCTCTCTAAAATTCACTGTATTTTAGGATTTGTTTTTATTGTTTTGATTTCTTTTACTTGCAAAGCTTCCCAGAAGTAAAATAAATGTGTTTGTAATACACCCTCAAGCCTCTCTAATCAGCTTTGTCTGTCACACAAACTGACACATGAACAGTAGCAATTGTTTCTCTTTTAGCCCACTTCTTCTTTTCTTTTTTTTAAAGGGACTTTAGTTTTCTTACTGCTGATTAAAATTCTTTTGTGAAAGGCTTGGCACCCAGTAGCCCTGAATGACGGTGAACCGGACATGTGACAAATCTGCTGCCTTTGCTGCTGTTTGGTTTTTCTTATGACTGACTGGCATGCAATCAACTCATAAATGGCCTAAATTAGCAGTTAGCACGCAAAAGGCTTGAAGTTCATCCAATTCTAGAAATATCAGTGCTTTTTAGTGGCTTGATTTTGGTTCAAGGAAAAACAAATTCAAATAATATTATGTATAAACCTACATAAATGCATTTGGTATATACATATATACACTGCTTCTATAGCATATATTAATATTATACTACAAGTCAGTGGTTCAGACATGATATTATTATTATTATTATTATTATTGCTATTCTTCTTCTTCTTCTTCTTCTTCTACTTATTATTATTATTATTATTATTATTATTATTATTATTATTATTATTATTATTGCTATTCTTCTTCTTCTTCTTCTTCTTCTTCTTCTTCTTATTATTATTATTATTATTATTATTATTATTATTATTATTATTATTATTATTATTATTATTATTGTTTGCAGGCTAGACCAACTTTTCTGAAATATATTTTTTTATTTATTTTTATTTTTTAGTGTACCATTGCATGTCTATTTATAGAGTTGACATCTTAGCAGCTCTAAAATATGGGTTCATGTTATCATTTGTGCATACTGAATTTATTTCTCAATGAACTACATTGCAGCAGGTTCTATTTGTTATTACTGTTTATTTGGGACTAAAAAAGCAACTTATTTTCTGTTTCTGTTTTCTGTTTATACATGGATCCTTTTTTCCACACTCAAGGCTTTCTTGCAGGATCATCCTGGTATACATTTACCTTTATATTTATTCAAATAGAAAATAATTCTATCCAAAGTGAAAATTCAGGTTATAGGATAGGTTCTAGGTTGAGCAGTCCCAGATGTGCTCAAGGACCCGACAGTAGTGAGCTACTATGCTTATACTATACTATACTCTGTTTTATAACATATACAGTAGTGTCTCAGTGAGTTTGGGCAACATACAGTATTAGGAACTATAGTGTATGGTATCACTATTGGCCCTGTTCTGACTCTGTCTCACCTAAGCTTGACCTTGTAAATTACCATGAACTGGTTCTACCAAATATTTAAAAAAAAAAAAGAGTTAAAAACAGATTTTATGTAAGGAACACAGTGATAATGAAGTGTTAATCAATAGGTATAATCCTGTGTATGCGCACTAAACAGTCTACCTGAACTGGATGCCAAACAAGTATCTGACCTAAGAATTACTGGTTTAATTTTAGTCTTGTGTAAAACATGGATTGAAGCCTCTGGTCATGGTTCATGCCACCCACAGATCTGTCTGATCTTAACACTGTTAAACTTGGACTTGGGCCACCCATAAGACTAATGAAACATTATACTCACAAGTGTGGAATTTTCCAGTGTGTCAGAAGTGCTAGAGTAAACTTTTTACAGCGGGTTGATCCTTAAGACCAGCTTTT
The DNA here is from genome assembly GCF_019097595.1 of Hemibagrus wyckioides. Taxonomy (NCBI): domain Eukaryota; kingdom Metazoa; phylum Chordata; class Actinopteri; order Siluriformes; family Bagridae; genus Hemibagrus; species Hemibagrus wyckioides. The sequence continues at coordinate 12,682,341 of NC_080712.1, forward strand.
CTTTTCTTGGGTTATTTTCATGTCAAGTATGCACTTAGATTAAAAAAAAATAAAAGTAGATGGATTAGCAAGATGAACTAGCCATGATTAAACATGAACATGGAAGAATGAATGAATGAATGAATGAATGAATGAATGAATGAATGAATGAATGAATGTGATTAACAAACAGCTTTTCCATACAGATCCTGCTAACATTCCAGAACTGAGTCTGATGTTTTTGTTTTCCCAAAAGTCTACAGTTAAATTCATATTCATATTCATGAACTTAAATATAAGTTCACAGTTAAACATAAGTTCACAGTTACACAATTGCACTTTTAGAATATATAGTATAGACTTATTAAAGGTACACTATATTGCCAAAAGTATTCGCTCACCCATCCAAATAATCAGAATCAGGTGTTCCAATCACTTCCATGGCCACAGGTGTATAAAATCAAGCACCTAGGCATGCAGACTGTTTTTACAAACATTTGTGAAAGAATGGGTCGCTCTCAGGAGCTCAGTGAATTCCAGCGTGGAACTGTGATAGGATGCCACCTGTGCAACAAATCCAGTCGTGAAATTTCCTCGCTCCTAAATATTCCACAGTCAACTGTCAGCTGTATTATAAGAACGTGGAAGTGTTTGGGAACGACAGCAACTCAGCCACGAAGTGGTAGGCCACGTAAACTGACGGAGCGGGGTCAGCGGATGCTGAGGTGCATAGTGCGAAGAGGTCGCCAACTTTCTGCAGAGTCAATCGCTACAGACCTCCAAACTTCATGTGGCCTTCAGATTAGCTCAAGAACAGTGCGCAGAGAGCTTCATGGAATGGGTTTCCATGGCCAAGCAGCTGCATCCAAGCCATACATCACCAAGTGCAATGCAAAGCGTCGGATGCAGTGGTGTAAAGCACGCCGCCACTGGACTCTTGAGCAGTGGAGACGCGTTTTCTCGGGAGTGACGAATCGCGCTTCTCCATCTGGCAATCTGATGGACGAGTCTGGGTTTGGCGGTTGCCAGGAGAACGGTACTTGTCTGACTGCATTGTGCCAAGTGTAAAGTTTGGTGGAGGAGGGATTATGGTGTGGGGTTGTTTTTCAGGAGCTGGGCTTGGCCCCTTAGTTCCAGTGAATGGAACTCTGAATGCTTCAGCATACCAAGACATTTTGGACAATTCCATGCTCCCAACTTTGTGGGAACAGTTTGGAGCTGGCCCCTTCCTCTTCCAACATGACTGTGCACCAGTGCACAAAGCAAGGTCCATAAAGACATGGATGACAGAGTCTGGTGTGGAGGAACTTGACTGGCCTGCACAGAGTCCTGACCTCAACTCGATAGAACACCTTTGGGATGAATTAGAGCGGAGACTGAGAGCCAGGCCTTCTTGTCCAACATCAGTGTGTGACCTCACATATGCGCTTCTGGAAGAATGGTCAAAAATTCCCATAAACACATTCCTAAACCTTGTGGACAGCCTTCCCAGAAGAGTTGAAGCTGTTATAGCTGCAAAGGGTGGACCGACGTCATATTGAACCCTATGGATTAGGAATGGGATGTCACTTAAGTTCATATGCGAGTCAAGGCAGGTGAGCGAATACTTTTGGCAATATAGTGTATATTATATAGAATCTGGTGTCACCCAGATGAAAATAGGTTCCATTTTGAGTCTGGCTCCTCGTATCGTTTCAGGGTGTTTTTCCTCCGACTATCACCTCTGACCTTCACATAAGGATTCCAGTCTTTCCACCTGTCTTTCTGCTGGAATGCTTCTGAGAAACTCATCCCTGATCTGAACATTTAATAATCCACTTCCTTTTATTGAGATGGTTGCTATACTGTTGCTATACTGCTAACACAATATATAAGCACCGATATATATACATAGACATGTCTTACCACCATGATGGGATTCTTCTGTCTCAATGAGGATATAGATTACTATAAAGTGTAGGTAGAAGTACTTATGCACCCATTTTATGCAACATACCAAGCTGCATACCTAGCTGCATCTGAGGTCTCAGGGTCAGTGTCCAGGTTGACCCTTGACTTTAATGAGGTCAGGGTTTATTGACCACAGTCTGTGCAGAAAATGCCCAGGGTGTCTTGGAGTAAATGCATTCTCCATGCTGATGGGTTTTGGTGACACTTTCTGCTTGAATAAAAAGACAGATGGTAACGGCTGATAATGATCAGAAATGTGTGACAGGAAAAAAAAAACGTCCTGTAGATATATCATAGCATTACATGACATTTAAAACAGGCTGACTGAAACCAACTGAGCAACTCTACTGAAACAAAACAGTCAAGCTACAGTAACTGAATATTGGTTGGCTATGGCTGTCATTAGGGATCTACAATCCCAGATTTGCTTCTCTGAGTTGCTTCTCACTAGCAGCAGGAATCAAAATGTCACATTCAGCCTCCAAGATGCTGCCTTCGTAGGGAGTGGCCTTGGGAAAGCCAACAATTGTACCGTTTGCCTGAAGATCAACAAGAAAAATGCTTATATTAGAAAGAGGATACGCTTATATTGCTGAACTTATACAGGACATCTGTACAGAAGAGGACTCGGTGACATGTGGAGATTCTTTCCACCAATAAGCTACAAACAATTCTCTTTTTATACACAAAAAAATTCCAAATCCAATTCCAGTCTTTGCATGTGGTTGCCAGATTTGATATTCAGTATATTTGCTCCAGTATCTTATCCTAGCAGATCAGGGAGCATGGATACGCCATGCAAGGAGACATCCAATGTGATGCTGATGAGAACCTGTGGCATGATCGTCAGGAATGAATTGGACTAAATGTGTTCTGAGTATTTCATCTCTATTTTGTACATTTTTTGAAAAAGTTATTTCCACCCACAGTTTTCTGTTTTTGTATTTTGTTGTCAAATGTGTAATTGACTGAATAAATATATTAATGTGACCACAAGTTGTAGTGTCTGATGGAAATATTTGCTTTTGTTGCACATGTTTAAAGTTTTGTCAGTGTTGGAGCATTTTGCAAACAAATTTATTTTGGCCAGTGAGTTTCAGCCTGTGTGTTGACTGTTTTGAAAATGTGAAGTCTGAGTGGACAAATGTATTTAAGCAAATGAAAAAGTAAACACATTTTATTCAAGTTACTATAGACTTTAAATTTTGTATCCATTTCATTTAATTACTATTATTATCCTTTCTTGTTCTCTTAATGTTTATTGATCCTTAATTGAATAATTTAGCAACACTGTAAAGAGTTGACCAGAGTCATGCTAATAAAGATCACTGAATTGAATAGAAAGAGAGTGTGTGTGTGTGTGTGTGTGTGATGTTACATCAGCCCAAACCCCAAAAGTTGCATAAAATCACACCACAACCTCTGCATATCAAATAAGTATTTATTATAACAATAAAAAATACGTTAGAAGAAATAAATACAAAAAGAGTAATAAATAAGAATAAGGATAAGAATATTATGTATGCATAATATGTATAATATATATATGTATAATATGTATGCATGATTTTATGCAACGTGCCGGGCTTGGTTTCTGTTCCTCACAGATGGACGCGAGTACGGTGTTTGATACCATGCACTGCTGTCGGTGGATACGCACTTGGTGCATAAACAAATGGTCCATAAGCGCTTGGTGCATAAGCATTTGGTGGACAAGGAAATGGTCCATAAGCATTTAGTGGATAAGCAAATGGTCCATACGTGCTTGGTGCATAAGCACATGGTACATAAGCACTTGGTGGATTAGCGCTTGGTGCATAAGCACTTGGTGGACTAGCATTTGGTTCTTATGCAGTTGGTGGAAAAATACCAAGCTTGTACAACAGGCTCCTCTCCCATGGGGGCACATCAGGCCAGAAGGTGGTAGCAGGTGATGCCGTCGTTTCACAGCGGTCCTCTTCACAGTGCTGCTTCTCTGGAAACTGTTTGCAGAGCTGAACAATGTCGCTCACGGACAGGTATTCAGCTGCCGCCAACAGATCCTTCACGTTTCTCTGCGTGATGTCTATCTGCTTGGAGTAAGCATACTGGATGATGGGCCTCATGATGTAAGAAGCCACATTATGGACGGTGTACACCGAGAATTCAGGGGGGCCCTTCGAGAACAGATCACTGAAATATATATATAAAAAAAGACAAAAACTATGAGTTACTCCAATATGTATGTATTAAAACAAACAGAGTTCAGGCTCTCAGGTCGAGTCTTTTTGTTGGGACAAACGCATAGTGAATAAACGGGAATCGGCGATTTAGCCGTATTGATCTCCAGCATTATTAAAGTTGAAAAAGTTCATAATTATAATTATGACAGCGACAAGCACAAGAAATGACACTAATATAACATTAGTATAAGCCCAAAATCAGCGATAAAACACGAGCTAAGAAACAGTTAGCGAGGGTAATCTGTAGATAGCAATTTTTCGCTGTGGTGATTTTTTAACCTTTCCTGAAAAATGTTGGGCTCAAGTCCAACATCGCCTGCTGGTGAACTGGGAAATAAACGCCTCCAGCCTCGATGATCACGTGGCAAGGCTCCTCGCTGTAGTGGTGGTAGTTAATCCTCGTCTTCGTTGGTAGTCCTCAGGAGAAATTCAGTCCACGATCTCTTCTTGTATTTGTTGTAGTTGTATTAGTCCTCAGGAGAAAGTCACTCTTCTCTTGAAAGTCACTGAATGACGTTGTTTTGAAAGTCGCTGAATGACGTTGTTTTGAAAGTCGCTGAATGACGTTGTTTTGAAAGTCGCTGAATGACGTTGTTTTGAAAGTCGCTGAATGACGTTGTTACTGTTTTTTAACTGTTTTTGTTCTGTTAAATTTGTATTGGTTTAAATCTCGCAACGTTTTTTTTTTCCGTGACGCTGAGGCCTGATGACGCTGTCACCCTGATGACGTCAACATTAAGCAAACAACCTGAAAGACACTTTTAAGTATTAAGCACTGACCATTGATCTATTGTTGTATTTCTTGCCTATCATAATCTATATCGGACGTTCGAGCAAACAGAGACATATTAACGCTCCTGTTAGTGTGATGGGGAGAGAGTTGGTTGTGTTGCATGGTGTTTTGTTTTGTGTATGTGTATATGTGCTTTTTTTGTGCATGTGTTTGCTTTGGGTTGTTTTTGCTTTTGTGTGGGTTGCTGTGTATTTTCTTTTTCTGTTTGTAGGCAGTATTCCAAGACACATGCTTATTTTAAATTAATTGTACTAACGATGGGATTGGACGATGGATTAGAGCGCTTTTCTATAGAAGAGCAGCTGTGATTGGGGACAGTTGTAAAGTGGCAGCACCGTGTGAGCGGAAATGGAACTGGCTTAACGAGAGGGCGAAGAAGAAGAAGAAGAAGAAGAAGAAGAAGAAGAAGAGTAAGGAGTGCTCTGTATACAGCGTGGCAGTAATGCCGGAAGGGTTATCGGTTCGTGGAGCACCGTGGGCGAGCAGCATGCGTGATGGGTAGATGGATGTTTGCGGGAGTCTCCTGCAGGTGCTGCGAGACGAGAGCAAACACTGACGGGATTCTTCTGCACATGACTACACCAGACTGGATAGCGGGGTTGGATGATTTTATTCATTCATTCATTCATTTTCTATACCTGCTTATTCCTAGGATTTCTAGGGTCACGGAAGTCTGCTGGAACCTATCCCAGCGCACACAGGGCGAAAGGCAGGGGTACACCCTGGACAGGTCGCCAGTCCATCGCAGGGCCACACATAGACGAACAACCACACACACCCACACTCACTCCTATGGGCAATTTAGAATCACCAATCAACCTAATGTACATGTTTTTGGACTGTGAGAGGAAACCGGAGTACCCGGAGTAAACCCACGCGGGCACGGGGAGAACATGCAAACTCCACACAGAAAGGCCCCCGCCTGTTCGACCCTGGGATTCTAACCCAGCACCTTCTTGCTGTGAGGCAACAGTGCTAACCACTAAGCCACCGTGCTGCCCGATGATTTTATTAAATAAGTGATTTTAGATCGGCCGATTTCATTTTTCAGGGTATACTAGTGTTATTGAGTAGAGTGTGAATCTGTGTGGATATTAAGTGCTGTGAGACTATTACGTTGGATACTGGCAGTGTTTTATTTTCTAGCATCACCATTCCCATGGCCTTTATTGGGGAATTGAGGGTAAAAGGACGGTGGCTGTGATTTCTGATGTCCAGCTGAGACTGTTAACTAATAATAAAGAATTGTGTATTTGAGTTTTTTTTTCGGGTGGTGTTTTCCACTGTTCCATACCTTGATAACAAACCTATTTTGGTAGGGAGTTCCTGGGGTCTCTGTTTATACCCTAGTTGGCGTATTCGGTTGTAATGAAGCTCTTGCAAATTTAACTTTGTGCCATAAAACCCCGGCTGACATTAGGATCACTACACAGCCTTATTTTATGAACATGTACATCTATATAATTAGGCACTTATATTTTAAACAGATACTTTGGTTGACATTAATATCTGAGTTGGAATTAACCCCATTCGTTTCATTTTTTTCCCATAGTGACTTTTTTTATGAATAGTTTTGAATAATAGGGGAATACAAATTCGTACAAAGACATATTACAGTAAATCCACATTTTCCATCATAGATCACTTGTGCATCGAGTATCCTCTTCAACAGTTGTCTTAACAGCTTTACGATTGTTCTGTATTGCAGTTAGGGAATCACAAAAACACTTTAAATCAGTGGAAAACAGTCTACCATTTGATACAGTTAAACATTTTGCTTTGTGTATGTGATATTTCCCAAATAAAACAATTTTTTTTATTATATTGTCCATTCCCAAAATACCAGTATCACAATCCAAAAACAAGACCACTATATCTGTTATAGTGACAAACTTGTGAAACAATTCAAAAATGAACCCATGATAACTTGAATTTAATTCTGCTCAATATTAATTTTCTCCCATTCTAAAATGCAATAAATTATATATTTTGATTAGCTGCTAGTGGTAATCAGAAGAATAAGGATATTCTGTAACTTTTTATGTAAATTTATGAATTGTTGTGTATGTCGAAGAGGATAGAAGTAATAAACAGTTTAAAGCAAAAACAATCATTGCATCATGTTTCATTTTATTTTTAACTTGTTAAAAATAGGGGCATGTTCTGAAATGCTCCCTTTTTCTCTGGGCATATCAGGGCAGCAGAGTCCACCATACACTCCTTAATAAATTCTTCGTTAGAAAATGGTTTATTTTTCTAGTGATTTTCTGAGATATGACATAACTTGTCTTGACAGCTGAATCTCTGGGTGTGGGAGGTTTTGTAAAAAGTCCTTGTCGGGTTTGCAGCATGTCTAGCACAGCCTCCGACTCCTTTGCGCGCTCTTTATCAGACAAGTTCTTGTATTTCTCCTCGTGTTTGGTCACGTACAGTAGTGGCAATTCAGATTGTAACCTTTGAACACAGCGACCTGTGTACCACAAACTAAGCACATGCTTTACCTTCGATTTCTGTAAATAAGTATTTTGCAGTCCATGTCTTGTTGAAAACGCGGCATTTGGAATCAGCTTTTCTTTTTTTAACGAGAGCTGACATTTTTAGGGGTATCTGACCAGCATTAACAGGCCAGCATCACCTGTTGCTCTTCAGACACACACGCACGTCCATACGGAAATAATAAAACTCCAGGCTTTTCAAAAATAAAAGAAACACCGTTGTATTGCATGCACAGCATCAATACTTGTTCATTTATGTTTATGACTGACTTAACGTGGGCCGGACAGGGATGTCCAAAGGGCCAGATGTGGCCCACGGGCCGTAAAATGCCCAGGTCTGACTTAAGCGGTTCTTTCATACAAAGGCTTTTATTGGACTGACATGTATTGATGTTGACCAATCAGCGGCGAGTTTAAGAGTCACGTGAGTATGTCATGGTGCGTGAGCAATAAGAAGAAGTAGAAGGAGGCGCCAAATGGTATGGTTTTTTTTTGGTGTGTTTGTTTGAAGTGTATGCGTGAGCAGCACGTGTCTCGGTTCTGAGGAGGAAAAGCAAGTGATATTCGTGGAGAGTACGGTTGTGTTGGGGTTTTTATCTGAGAAAGACTGTAATTAGGTTTACAGTATATTTGTTATTTTACAGTAGTTTACCGTAAACAGGTTTACATTGTCTTTTTTTAACAGTAATTTGTTGTAAATAAAACAACAGTTCTCAACTGTGAAATTTACGGTTGCTAATAAATTGGTGAACAGTGTCATTGTACAACTTACGGTAAAATTCTGCAACCCAGCTGCCAGTATTTTACCGTAAAATGTACAATTTTTTTTTTTTTTTTTTACAGTGTAGCTGCATCTGAGGTCTCAGGGTCAGTGTCCAGGTTGACCCTTGACTTTAATGAGGCCAGGGTTTATTGACCACAGTCTGTGCAGAAAATGCCCAGGGTGTCTTGGAGTAAATGCATTCTTTATGCTGATGGGTTTTGGTGACACTTTCTGCTTGAATAAAAAGACAGATGGTAACGGCTGATAATGATCAGAAATGTGTGACAGGAAAAAAAAAAGTCCTGTAGATATATCATAGCATTACATGACATTTAAAACAGGCTGACTGAAACCAACTGAGCAACTCTACTGAAACAAAACAGTCAGGCTACAGTAACTGAATATTGGTTGGCTATGGCTGTCATTAGGGATCTACAATCCCAGATTTCTGCAAAGCTGCTTTGTGACAGGGTCTATTGCTGAATATATTATCTGAATGAAATTGAATTGAATCAAAATACAAATAGCAGAAAAGCATTATGACAAAATATCAGTTAGAGGACAGTTTAATCAGGAATTGTTGCAGGCTGCATTGCATCTAACACTTCATAGTTCATCAAAACTGGGTATGGTTTCTAAACCCAGTGCCTCATTCAGGCTACAGTTAATAAATACTATATCTTTTTCAGTTCTAATCTAAATACACAATTTAGTACAACTTTTTTTCAGTGGTTTAATTGGACATTTTATCTTCTTCTTCTTCTTCTTCTTATTGTTGTTGTTGTTGTTGTTATTATCAGTCTGTTAGTCTGTTTGTTTGTTTTTCAGCCTAGGGCCCGGACTTATGTAAACATATTGATGGTTATGTAACAATATGTAAACATATTGATGGTTAAGGCTGATAGGCTGTTGGCCCTGGTCCTTTTACTGTGTGATGAGAAAATAGAAGTGAATGCCTTAGTATTGTGCCTGTGATCTGAACTTCAATAGAAATACTAGGACAGAAACCAGCCTAATGGCATATTGTATAAACTACTTCCCTTGTAGACAAGAGCTGTGTCCATGGAGAGTAAACTTTGTGGATAAGTGAGCTTTGGAGCGCTCAGGAAAAGGTCACAGGTAATGAGTAATGTTAACTGGAATTGGTAGCTGTTCTGTCATCATTTTTAATATAAATAATCTCCTTAAAAAAAGCTGTTCATAGAGAACAGGCAGATATTACAACAAGGAAAAGGGATCATCAAATAATATATAATAATAATAATAGATAAAGATCCGATTTTGTTGTTCGTGCCTAAACACAATATAGCAAGAGCTACTTTTCTCACTCACCATTTTCCAGAGACTCAGGGTCGCAGTGGATCTGGAGCCGATTCCAAGAAGTCCATCCTGGGAATACTAAGCATGAGATCAGAATACGCCATCACATAGCACAACAAACACACACACTTGTACAGATTCACAGCTAGGATCATTTTTCTTAACCAGTCCAACTACTGTCTTGTTTTGTGGGGTTGGAAGGAAACAGAAGAATCCGGAGAAAACCTACACAGTCATGAGAAGTACATGCATGTTAATTTCACACACACACACACACACACACACACACACAGTAACCTGAGCTCTGGATTGGACCTAGAGGAATTTAAATGGGAAATCCAATGTAGACATAGTGGAGACAGCAAATGTTGGACTCAGGATGCTACGCAGCTATCTGGCAAAACTGTGTTGAGTTAAGGCAGAGGCTTGGCAAGTTGTGGATCTGTGAAAGGACAACACTGAGGCACGGACATTGACATTACCATGAAAGTTCACACTTTGGAAACCACGGTGAATGGTTGAATGGCATTGTGGGTAATGTACAAAACTGTTTAAAAAAAAAAAAGTTTAAGATAAAAATGTCAACTCAGTTTTAAAACACGGCATAAATTGCAAGTCAGACAGTGATAAATCATATTGCTAGTTATTCAGGGTGGATTTTTTACTTTGATATTGTAGGCAATTTGCAATAACACAGTTTACTATTCACAACACTAAGCACACTAAGTATGTGCATGTACAACGATATTATTCATAGTGTTTAATATAGTGCTTCATATAGTGCTTAATATAGATCCAACTTACACTGCTCTAAATATTATATTTAATGCTTAAAGAGTCAGTGTTGTGCAGTTAAATAGATTACAGTTAATGAACCAAACTTGAAATGGTCGAGAGAAGAACGCAGGGAAGATTTAACATTGCTGTAAACGTCAGTTGTAGAACTGCTGCTTAGACACTTATAAGGTGAGAACTTTCTCTTTTATTTAGTGAATGAAAGAAACAATCCTTAAGCACACACACAGCTGTAACATAAACAATGGTTTACACTTGTGTGCCTTGTTCCTTTAGGAGCTGTAAGGGAATGAATGAATGTGTGAAAGCTCACTGTAAACAAAGCATAAAGGGAAACTCTGCCAGCTGCCGCTGTTCACTGAGGGAACACCAAGAGCAGAGAAACCTGCTAGAAACTTCTTTCATATGTAATTGCATGACAGCACTCTGACCGCTCATAAAAACGTCAGACTGTGACAGTGGCAGAGACCCCCTGCTCTATGACAAAAAGCCAAGGAGAAAGGCAGAGAGAACCTGAGGCAGATGGAAAGAGAAAGACAGAATGCAAGAAACAGAGAGAGAAACTTTGCCATAAAAGGCAAAAAAGTGAAAGTGGTTACAGCCATAATAACTGGAATGTAATGCTAACCTAAACCTGATTATCTGACATGATTTTTTAAATAGAGGTGGAGAAGTCATGCTTCTATATCTTTATTACTGGTCTGTATAAGTCTTTGATTGACGTTTGTACAGAATATTATTATAATGGTCTGCAACAAATGGTTTTTCCTTCCTTATACAGAGTGTGGCAGTATTCCACTGAAGTCAAGCATATCTATCATAATTCGTTCCATGACTCTTACACATTTTCTATTAAAAACCTATCTAAAATGTAAATATTTAAGATCATTTTTAGTTTAAGATAAAGTCTCATGGACCTTCTAAGGGGTCGTCTTTAGAAATGCAACAATGTGTGTATACTTGAAATACACTGGACCTCATAGGCAGTGGAACAGAAAGGTTAAACTACTCTTTGGGTGAAATGTTCTCTGGCATGTTTAATTAAAGAAAATGGTCACTTCCACTTCCACTTCCAGAAAAGATGCTGATCCAGTAAGGCCTTTAAACTAGCATAATGAACCCATTTTGCTTTAATAATCTCATACAATATTTTCCCAAATGCTTGTAAACACCTGATCATCACACCCTATTGAACAGACCATAAGATTTATACCTAGGAAGTCTTTCTGCTAGATTTTTGAATGTGGCTGTGGGGATTTGCCCATTCGGCTATAAGAGAATCAGTGATGCTGGGTAAGGAGGCTTTTTCATATCAAAGTTGTTCAGTGGGGTTGAGGTCAGGGCTCTGTGCAGGCACTCGACTTCTATTGCATCGCCCTTGGCACACCATGACTTCATGGACCTTGCTTTGTGTACAGGGGCTAGAACCAGTTTGGGGGGACCCTTAGTTCCAGTGAAGGGAAATTGTAATGCTAATAACTGCATGCTTCCAACTTTGTGGAAACAATTTGAAAATGAAAATGAGTTAAACCATGAATGTTGTTCTACGATTTACATATCCATCAATTTATGACATGAGCTTGTAGTTTTTTGCCTTTTATATAAATCAAATTTGCCAGACCTCCAGTCCGCTGCATACTCTGCCTAATTTAACCTCTGGATATATCTCATCTAAATGGCATTTGCTACAAAGAACCATATTGCACTGTGACTCATGCTGATGGCTGTAACTGAATGTGACAAACTGAGATTAACCCATTTTTATTGGAATATATTTTTGTACTATAGCAGAAAGTGAATATATGATGCTTAATGAACAGTTACATCTCAGGTTTAGACTCTTGACAGTCGAAAGTGGAAAAGATTTGCAGGGTGGTGAGTGCAGTGGCATAGGACATGACAGAGAGGCTTTTCACCTAGCCTCCTCATTTGCATAAATCTATATTCACTTTGTAAGCAGCTTTAGAAATTCTCCAGCCCACACATGTCAGCTCTCTTGCTGGTTGACACACTAATACAGTTTAGCTTTCTCAGACAGGCTGTAAAGCATCACTTATATCAGAACCAGAAATTAAATATAAATAGTTTACAAATATACACAAATGCATGCTCATGCACAATAGCTTTTAATTGCTTCTTATATAAAGAGGACGAAAGTGTCAATTAGGCACAATAACATTTTGCACATCAAGCTATGTGGGCCCAAGAGGTGTCAAATGAACATTTTCCATTCTTATGTTAGTTCAACACTACATGACTTATATTTTTGGGGAACTAATACATTTCTTGTATCTACAGTATTCACAATCTTCGCTTTATCCATTGCTTTTGCTTTTAACAAAGTATTATTGAAAGTGCAAATTATATTCACTACAAAGTTGGGTTCTTAGCTGCTTACAGAGGTTTTAAATGGAACCCTCTCTTAAAAAGACAAAGGAGCAGCATAGAAGGTTAAACTGAGACCCCAAATTAAGGTATAGTTCCTAATTAAACAGCAAGTTATATAGTTATGATAAGCTAATCAATTTTTGTTTCATGGGATTAAAATTGCATGAATGAATGTCAGCGAGGTTTAAAGGGTTACTTGGCTTGTCCCTTTGGAAAACTCTTTAAGGTTCTGTTTAGAACTTTACAGCAGAATATTTCCCTTTTAGAGAGGGTTCCCAGTCGACTCAATTTAGAAAGCAAAGAAACATCAACTCTATAGTGAACACCTGGAGAATCTTGAGTGTACAGTCTGGAATGGAATGAAATCATTGTTTTTGGATGGGGGTTTCTTCTTGGGAGTTTAGCAGTGAGCTACTTCTTTGGATTGCTGAATACACAATGTCTCATCTGTTTTCTGTCACACCGTCTGTGATGTGACAGATGTGAGAAAGCAGTCTGAGTCCTTTACAGTGTCATCAACCTTCAGAGATACAGGTTACATGGGAATAACTAACAAACAGCAGTGAACATGGCATGTACATGCACAGTGTACAGTACTCTGTCATTGTACAGTCATTTCCCCTCTCATTACTATGCAGCATTTTGTGTTTTGATGTTCATGTCATACTTTTATCTTTTACGATCAACAAATAAACCAATTTTTAGAGGTTTAAAAAAAACTACAGTGTTGCGTCTTACTTTCATCTTTATTGGAAAAAGTCAAATAACACTTTCATTCTTTCAGCCTAGAACAATTTACACAAGTGGGACTCGGTCTGCAGACTTGGCCCACTCACTCGGTACACTCGATCCAGCAACATTTAGTGGAAGCACCTCTCTTGCCAAAACTCCTTTATCCACATGTTAACCAACACCATTCCCTTTTCATAAATGAATCTCTTTATAATTCTCCATATAGGAAATTACATTCATTCTTTCAATCAGAGCTGTGCATGCAGCACTTCCTCTTGTCCTCCCTTTTGGGCCAGAAGTTTGATTCAGCAAGCTCCTCAACACCAACAAGAAGTAAAATAGAAATGTGTCTCCCTTATACCATGAACCCTCTTAATAGAAATAGAACATGTCTTTGTAAAACTTGCCTCTAGGCTCCCAGGCTGTTTGTGGGTGCTTTCTCAGATTGGTGAGATCTTGTTGTGCTACAGCTCAGGGTCAGTGAGACACTGTTCACATTATTCTGAGCCCCGCTCTGGGACAGTTGGAGAAATTTCCCCAGTTTGAGTTATGCTTTCTTTGGCAATCCTGGACCATGGGCCAAAGCATATTCATCAGAAACCTGACAGTTTCACCTCATTCCAGGAAAAGAAAGGGAATGCTCTCTTTCTTCATATGTTGCTGGACCTTTCAGTGTGATATCTATTTATCTGTATATATATGGTGTTGGGTTAGAGAGAGAGCGTGAAAGATTGGTCTTCTGAAAACTGCCTTCCATACAGTCCTCAGACCATTATTTTAAAGGAGGAATTATGAGACAGTATGAGGAAGTTATTCTTGGATGCATGCGCTAGACGTATATTAGACATGTCAAACTCGTGGCCTGCAGGCCAAAAAAAGCCGACTGCCTCATTCCAGCTGGCCCATATGAGTTGCTATACACATTATTTCCCCTCTGGAATTCTAATAAGTGCACCTTCATGTATAGAATGCCCAAAACATAGCAATGCCAAAGAAATAAAGAAGACTGGAAATTGACTGACAACAGTTAGACTGTAGATAAACTGCATATTTGTGTTTATCCTGAATAGCCATAGATATCAAAAATGTATTTAAATATATGGACCTAATGAGTATTAAAGAAAATCAAGATGCATGGCCTAGCATATAACATACAACTCACAGAGCTCTTGTGGGTGGAAATGTTAATAAAAAAGGATCAACTTTGTGTCTAAAAAGCTTCAGAAATACATAAGGATAATATAAGGAGTGATTATCCAGTGTAGCCACCTCCAAAATGATAAGAGCATTAACAGGGTGAGAAGACAAGAACAGTGGGAGAGACTTATACAAAGATAAAGCCTGATTATTTGCTGTAGTAAAAAAGCTGTGGAATGAGTGAATGCAAACATTTTAAAACAAAAATAAACATTGCTTACTGACACAGGTTTAAAGAAAATATGGAAAGGCATTAAAAAAAATACATAAAAGTCACATGACCTCTTGAGTGCTCACAAAAAGGCAGAGTGGGTTTAACACCCCTTTAAAATATAATAAAACAGAAGCAAAAATAAATGATATCTCACCAGGTTTATTCTACAGTGAATACAAAACACTTTTTTCCACTCATCACTGGGATATGTTCTGCATGACTATAAAACACAGCACATCCGTTGGACAGGAATACAGGCCATGAAGAAAAAGAAATCTTTCACAAGAGTTTTGTCCTGTTCACTTGTGCTTATTTGGATTAATCCGTAGGAGATTTATATTAAAGAGAGCACAAATAAACCTTCTTCCACTGTCTAGCATGTCCACACCTCCTGACCGCTCAGTGTAGACTGTAATAATAGATAAGTCACGAGCAGGGAAGAAGAAAGACTTTAATGTTTAGGTGTTCTGATGTGAATGTTGCATGAGAGTAAGAGTTGCTGGACAGCTGCAGCTTTCAACCTCAAACCGTCACCTGTCATGGGCTCTAAGTCATGAAAAAATTTTCCAAAGTCTCTGGGTAAACTGATTTCTTGCATGTGTTTTGGATGAAATGAACTTGAAACTTTGGAATGAACAACAAAAAATAACATTATTATATGAATGTGGTTGTGGGGCAGCACGGTGGTTAGCACTGTTGCCTCACAGCAAGAAGGTCCTGGGTTTGAACAGGCGGGGGCCTTTCTGTGTGGAGTTTGCATGTTCTTCCCGTACCTGTGTGGGTTTACTCCGGGTACTCCGGTTTCCTCTCACAGCCCAAAAACATTAGGTTGATCAGTAATTCAAAATTGCCCATAGGAGTGAGTGTGATGGACTGGTGACCAGTCCAGGGTGTACCCCTGCCTTTCACCCTATGTGTGCTGGGATAGGCTCCAGCAGATCCCCGTGACCCTAATTAGGAATAAAGCGGGCACAGAAAATGGATGTGGATGTTGAATATAAATCATGGATATCTTGAGGTTGCAATGAGTCTATATGGATGATTTTACGAGGGAAAAGGAACCTCTAACAGTAAAAAAGAACATCCTGTCCATTGCTTTATAATCTGATTTAATTATAAAAAGGTAATGCATATATGTTTGCTAATGCTCAGCTCTACATGTAATTATAGTGTAACAACACAAATGTATACCATGCATTATTGAAGCGGTATTGACATAGGTAAGATTTATACTTGCTCACCCAGGATAAGGAGGTAGCTAGCTAGAATATATTAGCTAGTTATAATTTATATTATGCTAGCCCCATGTCATAGTGAATTCATATGAACTTATTTGAGCCACACTGTTAAAGTCAGTATCATAATGTAAACCTAATGTAAGGTTTAAGGGAGAAAGTCATGGTTAAATGTTAGCTACAGTCAGTAACAAATCTCATGATTAAAACAAAGCACGTTTGCCTATAAGTGTCAGTTTAGTTAATGTAGCTAGTTAGCTAGGGTCACTTGACACAATAGCTGTAATTTGGACAGTTTCTAGCCAAGTCATCCAGCTAGCTACTTATACTCTACCTATAACTACTTTTCCTTTCCTATAACAGCAACAAAGCAGCGTCTAACCTACTTTTAAGAGACTCGTGCTGAGTCTGACTGAAGTGCATGATGGCAAGTATGCGACTGAGGCACAATTACTGTCTGTTTTGCCATCTATCATCTGCTTGAATCTACCACTATGGTTTTGATGTTCTTAGATCAGGACTGCAGATAATCAGGGTGCTAAATGTGCTACCACATTCTCTGTTTTCTTATTAGAAAACAGGTCTATATCCTCATATAAACAGAACTATGCATGCACCTACAGAGCCCTTGGAGCATACTGACATTCTCTGATTTCTTCGGTCAGATTGTGGGGGCCATGTCTGTGCCATTAGTGCTGGAGGAATAACATTAGAAAGGGGCTAGAAGTAGATTCCCCAAATCCCTGAAATGAGAAGTTTATAGAGCAGCATTGTGTGGCCTTGGCATAAGAGAAGTTTTATAACAGTTCAAGGATTACTCCTAATTCTTTCTTCCCTGGGAATATATTGTAGGCTTCATACCATGGTGTCAGCAGAGAATGTGGATGTTCTAACAGAGTCAAGCTGAGTACACATGAAACAGTCTTTTTTTTTTTTGGTTTGGTTTTAAATATGATTTGCGGTGGTGAACCCTGCATTATAGGCTTTAGACTTCAATTCATTTTGCGTGTGTTTTGCATGTTGTCTGTTCTATTGTATTGTTTTCTTACCCACACAATTCGGTTTACTGTTTTTTTGCAGTAAAATAAATGATATAAACAGTTAAAATAATAATAAGAAGAAAGACTGTTGACACAACAACAACAAGGACCTGAAGATGCTGTGAAATAAATTTGAACTAAAATTACAGACAAGTGGTTTCTGGCTTTAAATCTGAACATTTCTCAAGCCTTTCTTTTTGCAGCTCTCTTCCTAAATAGGCCTCACAGCAGCCACCCTAAAATATACATAAGTACATGATGTTTTAAATAAATGCTTTACATACACAATGAGGCACAGTTTCTATATGGCTAAAACAGGCTGCTTTTAATCTGAACTGAGGCCATAATGGTCTTTCAAAAAAAAGGAAAACATGTAAAACAAAAAAAAGAGAGGAAAATAACAGGTATTTAGTCAAAAATATATACTATGTAATACACGGTCTGTTGATTAAGATGTGTTGGTAGTCAAAAAGTGTGTATAATCTACCTGAATCTGAAAGCAGTATGTTTATACACATGTAAAGTGTATATCATGAGAGAAATCCTAAAGATCTGTCAAGGGCAAATGCTCTGGAGTGTAACTCAGAACTGACAAACGCTGTCATTAGTCGAACGCCATATTATTGTAGGCACAAACATGGTTATTACCTCTGTTACAAGGTTTCCAGGGTTCAAAAAGTCATACCTACATACCTGTGGCTTTTGTTTGTTTGTTTTTTTGGCAAAATGTGAATATTCCTTAGCCTGACTTAATGAATGTACTTTACTAAGTCCTACAAAGCATGCAAAGTATACATTAATAATTCGCCTTGTTTAGGCACGTATCGTGGTTTCTTAAAATAAGAGAAGTTGAAGCCACATCTGTTCACGAGAATTCAGTGCAATGTGAAAAACACACAAGTAATGTTTAACATATGACTTGAGTTCTCGACCATCAGGAGCAATCAGATGGAATGTAGCAAGAAGAACCATGGCTGAGAATATCGCCTGTTTATTTCTGTTCTCATTCACAGGAGGCTTTGGAGTGCACCAAAAACTAATTGCATTACAGATAGAAATCAGGGGCATTTGAGGACTACTTATTTAGTTTTAATGCATTGAAAGGTGGATATAAAAATAACCTTATACAACTAACAAATAACCCTTTCATGAGATTTTAGGTCCAAGCAACTACCATTAGGATAATTGTAATTACGGCGACATTTCACATAGGTGAAAGCAGCTGAAATTCATTTAAATATGTTTATCACAAATGAATACAAGCAACAAATGAATGTCACGCAACCCCAGATGTGTTAGTTAGACTGTTTGGAATACTCATGTTTCAAGCATTAGGTCTGTGACAATTCTTGATTACAGGAGTGAGTAGAGATCTCACACTTTGTAAGGAAAACTCTTTGCTTTTGGGCTGTTAGCTTTTACAATCCTAGCCTCCACTAAAGATCATGGCCCTTTGTCAGGGTCCAGGATGTTTATTTATGTCCTGTCCTATGCACTTGTGCTGCTTCAGTGGAATGTAGGGAATGATAAGACCCTCTCTTCTCTCTGACCAAGCAACTTGTAGACAAACGGTGCAGGCGTCTGGCTGTAGAAATGACTGCACTGTTCACCCACCTCTGATCCCACTGCAGGGCATTCTGGGTGAATGAGAAGAATGTCAGAGACGAGGGAAAAGGTGGGTGTGCTCCATATTCTTGCTGCTAGCACATCTGTAGCATTCATTACTTTTCATAAATATGTATAATTCTCATAGAGCATAGCATTTCCCAAAAGATAAGCAAGTGGGACATATCAAAAAGTTATTTATTTTCTCATTTATTTTATATTGTATCTCCACACAGTAAAAACATAGGTATATGCATTGATGCTTCTGTAGCACAATTAATGATAGAGTCAGTATAAATATAATATCTGTACAGGGTGGGAGGTGAGGACAAAGGGGTTGTGACAAAGTTTGGAGATAATTCACACAGCTGTACAGTAAATCTCTTAGAGAAATATCATTACATCATTACATAACATGTAACAGTGTGCATTAGTGAACAACAGCATACTGTAAAATATCCTGCCTTTATTTACACCTGTGATGGAACTGATGAGCACACCAAACAGTTTTAGTTCTTGATTGAACTTGATGGTGATATTAAAAGGCACAATATCTCTGTGTAGCTTCCCTAAATTTGATAAAGCATGCATCTCTTATGGCCTAGAAGAGAAACAACACTGGTTAAGCACAGAAAGTTGAAGTTGAGGATAAAAATATACTGGGAGAAATATCACTGAGGCATCTTTGCCTTTTTAGTTCCTTTGCTCCATGTATAATACCCAAAAATCGTATGTGTTTGATTTGACTGGCAAGTCTTTCTTTTCTCTTCCTTCAAGATAGTTCACGACTCAGGCTTACTCATGATATTGAGTATGTCATCCAAGATAGAAGGGCCCAAGTCCAGTTCAAGAGACAGCAGTGACCCAGTGTTGTGGTTCACAGACTCCTGAGACAGACTCTTGCTTTTAGAAAGCTCAAAGTCAAAGTCACAAATGCGTCCTTCCTCTACACCACTATCTCTATTTTCCCAATCTCCATTCATGCTGGCCAGCTCTTTTTCATACAGAAAGATGTCACTGTCCATGTCATTATAGCCATTGTTGTTGATGCCGTTGTCTTTGCATTTGCTACTCCTATTGCTGTTGTCATTTTCATTGTGATTGCCATTGATGAAGAGAGACATCAATGACTTTTTAGTATCATCATTCTCAGAGGTGTATTGGGGTATGGGGGTATTCTTTTCCAGTGATTTCTCCATAAAGTTGATAGGAAATAAGGATTTCTCACTAACCTCCTCTAGAAGAGGACTGGGATCACGTCTGAAGATAGTTATGGACTGAAGAAGGTTCTCCATTTGCAGGATCTCCAGGTCATCTGTCTCTTCTGAGCTGGCTGGTGGAGTGGGTGGGTCGTCCAGAGGGTCCCGGGTCATGGGTAATATGGTGGTAGTGATGTGAGGCAGGGTCAGTGCTTGGCTCCCCCCAATGGTAGGGAGTGAGATAGCATTCTTCAGGATTGGTGAAGGAGTTTCAATGTAGGAGGCATCAGATGCACTGTTAGCTCGCATGAACTCGCCATGGGCACCATATTGTGGACGAATCAGGCCACTCTTCCCAGGAAGCAGCTCAAACTTGCCCTGAAGGAAGGTCATGTCACCAAAGGTGTCACACAAACCCCCTTTACCAATGTGAACAGTATGACGGAAGTCTCCTAGTGGAGGACTGATCATGTCTGGGGACAGAATGTCTCTAAGGCGACACTTCTTCCCTTTCTTGCTGTTGTTGGATTTTAGGTAAATGGGAGTTTTGGCTGGCATCTCAGAACAGTAAAATCCGTGAGAGAAGAGAAAGAAGAAAGGGAGATGTCTTTGAACCCTGCAATCCTATGATGCAGAACTGATGCTGATCCGAGTTCTCCCAAGAAAATAAGAGGAGTTACATTCTCAGATACTTGAGGATTGTTGATATACAGTGACAGTGTCCTCAGGCCTCAGTGTTCGGCTGATTTGGACTTAATAGACCAGATGGGATGTCTTTGACCTGGAGAAAACAGAGAAACATTTATTTTTATTACATTGTTTTTTGTTTTTTTGTGTAGAATGTTTTGCTATTTTATATCTAATGATATTTTATTACAAGCTAAGCTTGATATAACATCAATAATATGCCCTTTTATATCTATATACATTGGGGGTTCTTCATTGGTTCCTTTAGAGGAACTCTTAAAGGGTCTTATGTAGAACACAAAGAGTGCTCCAAGTAGCAACCATTTAGCTAAATTTCTCATCTTTTTTTTATTGTGTCTATAGGTTCAGTCAAGAAAACAGCCTGGCCTATTGTCTTCTGTTTGGTCTTACAAAAGGGATCTGTCTTCTGTAAAGCAGTACATGTGTAATGAACAGAGCTGAGATGTTTTACTTTGCATTCCATTCAGTTTTCAAGTAATGCCTCGTGTGCAGGTTGACATTTTTATAGAGTAGTCTTCTCAGTCTACCAGTTTGTCACTGATGATATATGGCGTCTGTCATGAAGCCGCCCAACAAAGATATCGCTTTACTAAACTCATAGCAAAGCCCCTGGAGACGAGAAGAACACTGCGTGCCACAGAGGATAGCCCCAAAAATGACTTCATCATACTCCTGATCTCAGATCAGTATAACAACCAGAAAGACATGAATGGTGAGGGGCCCAAGCTGTCATTGGCTCAGACTGAGTCCGGCTCCTGTTTAGTATGTGCTAATATGGACCAGCTGGATTCCACATTGGTCTAAGAGAGGAGAAGAGGAGATGGGGCTTTAGAAGGATCAGTGTGAGAATGACTCAGGAGAGAAAGCTACCGTACTGCCATGCAGACAGAGTGAGGCAGAGAAAAACGTATATATTTCTACAAATTTGTGATCTTCCCAAAAAGACACGCTTATATGCTAAACTAGGGTGTGAGTATGATGTATGCAAAAACAGCAAGGATTAAAAGCATTTAAAGTGAGGTGGATTTATTTCTAGATGAGGAGAATGAAGGAGAGAGAACTGAGGGCAGGAGGGAGAGTCGAGAGAGAGAAAGAGAGGCAGACTACTTGCCCATTTATAGACATATTTACTTTTGAGAAACCTCTAAGCGCTGACCCTCACTGACAGACTGCAAGCTATCACAAAAGTAGTGGCTGGGCCAAGTCCACACCAATGAGTACGACTGAAAAAACATCCACATTCCTGTTGCAGCACAGCTCAGTACTTTTTCTTGCCACTGAGACCTCAATCAGAAAAACACCTTGAGCTATGTATAGATGCCACTAAATGAAGTGTTACACAGACCTGGATATTTTATCACTTATCCAATTTTCTGTGTGCGCCCAAATAAAAAAGAGCATTAAGCTTTTTGGCTGAAATAAGACACTACAAGCTTCAGCACTGTGTTCTCTCTGCCCCGAACACAGCAAGTGGCAGCCAAAGAAGACAAAACAGCAGAAATTCCAATCTGTTTACAAAACAGCACGGATTCCATTTCCTCAGGATACATGACTTGACTCTGGTAAAATGCTAACAATTTACAGTGCATGTACACAGCATCAAGGCTAACACTAGACCGGGAAAAAGTACTTGTGACATTGTGTAGGGAAAATGAATGGTACTTAGACAATGACTGCTATTTCTTCCTACATAGACTGAATGAGTAGCATTGTTCTTTTTAGCCTACTCAAAGTAAGTGTGTGTGTGTGTGTGTGTGTGTTTGCATAGTCCAGAGGGTAAAGTGTCCACATGTCTTTAAAGACATTTTTAGATGCTGATGCATTTCAACACAAATAGCCTAAACCTCATCTGACTTACATCCAGAGAGCTAAATATAGTTTCTCTAAGCTTTATGGATGGATAAGGAATGTGTGTGTGTGTAGTCTAATGAATGTGTGTTAGTATTCCTGCTGTCCTAGCCTAAAATTACTGTGAAATTACTATATGGCAAAGTAAAAGTGTGGGGGGAAGAGAACTTTATGAGTTTGTGTGAAAGGCAAGCATGTGCAGGGCAAAGAGACGTGTGAAAACTGTGACAGTTAAACCAGCTAATCTACTCATCGCACTGGTTGTGTATTTATCTCTAACAGTCTTCTTTGTCTTTTGCTCGGTCTCTGTGATAATCCCATTGACGTCCATTATATTTCTTCAACTCTGTATTTTGACCTTGACTCGATGCACACACTCAAGCAAGGAAGCAAATTGGATTCACACCAACAATCTAGCCTGTCGCGTGCCACAAGCACCCCCTCCCCACCCGTGATCAGCATCCACATTCTTTTCTAATAGGAGCTCTGTGTGTTTAAGCCTTTGTGTGTATGTGCGAAAAGAGAGGGAGTAATGAGAGAGCTCTGTCTACAGTGCTGAGACAGGAGAATGTCATTACACCTATTAGCACTATTAGCTTATTGATCACTCACAGGCTCTCACACCCTGGAAGACTGCTTGCTGATTCAAAATGTCTTTAAGGAAATGTACACATCATACATTATTTTTCCATGAGGAAATGATTAGTGCTTTCAGTTAGTGTTAGTGCCTTGATCTGAAACAGCCGTTTAGGGGGCTTTGCAAAGCAGGATGGATGTTAACAAATACCGTGAAGGATGTGTGTCGGTAAATACAGTAATACTCTTTGTGGTGGGATTTGATGTCAAGACATGTCATGTGGAGTAAATCTAACACTTTGCTTGGGAAGCAGGGGCCTGTGCTCAAGTTTCACATGAGGAATTTCACAAATAACTATGCATTCCATCAGTGCTTCAAGAAACCATGTCTGAGATTTTGAAGATTGTAGGGCTGAAACGTTCAGCTGTATTTAAATTTAATGTGGTTCACAAGATGTTTTTAAAATAATACTAATGCACTGTAGTGGTGAATGAATCCCTTTTATTAGTGTCGGGTTTTTAAGCTAAACACCATGCTCTACTACAGTGTCATTTTTAAGAAATATGGACAAGGAGCAGGCAGACTATGTCTTCTGTACTGTATCTGTGGCTCTTCCAGATTTTAAGACATAGAAATGCAAATGGAGGGCAAGAGCACACTAAGTGGTGGAAGAACCTAATTATGTATAGGACACGGTTGCAATGATTGAATATCTGTCATTGATATTGAATATTAAAATATCTAATATCTTCCTTTGTTTGTTCAACCACTCTTTACTGTATCAGATTCCTAATTGTTCTACACTTTACACAACCTTTAAAGACTCTTCAGATTGACTTTCAACATCAGCAGACCATATAACAGAAAGTGTTCCAAGTAGAAACTCTATAGGATGCTAAGAAACCAGAGCTATATGAACTTCCCTCGAGGAAGCTTTGATACTTTTAGGAACCTCTGATAAGCTTTAAGGTGTAAAATCAAGCAATATACAGTTCATTAACTAAAAATAGCATCTTAATCTTTAATCTTTAAACTTTCTGCAATTTTTTAAAAACTGAAAATTGAAACAAATATGAAAAGTCCAGTCCAATCATCCCACTGCCTTGCAAAGAGTATTACAAAAACAAATCAGTAATTGGTCAATAAATCAGTAGTAACTGTTTATCACTAAAGCTTGCTTATTTAGCTTGTATATCGCTGTGTATTTCTATTGTGCACGATTTAGTAAACATGAGTTGGGTGGGTATACCGCTAGCAGGGCATATTTCAAGACTTGCAGCTGCCACTCTGCCACCCACATGGCTGTGTCCATGTCCTCAACTGTAGAATATAACAGTATTTCCCTTCTAGCCACCCACCCACTTCTGTCACACAGTCTCTTCAGAGGTGTTAGTGCTGTACTATCTCAATCATCCACAATGGTGCATAAGGCCTGCATGCCAGCAGGTCATCAGTGTATCTCTGATCCCGCTGGCTGAGTGAGAACCAAAGCCTGGACCCACTCCAGACACTAAGAGGGTGCTGTTTAATTACGGAGATGGGCAGTTAGAAAGAAGGGGGGTCTTAATGGGGACTAGTGAGATGGAAAGTAAGGGTCCTTGTGTTGACTTATGTCAGCTTCTAATTTGTTCTTGGTAATTAAATCAGAGTCTGAGAATGTGGGTCAGCTTATTATTAGTGTCTATATGAGCATGCTCTCATCTAAACAAGTGCAAAGATAATATTTAGCAGTTTCAGCTCACTGTATGCAGGAGTGCATTTCAAGGATAGCCGTTAATTTAGAGCCTACAACAGTGCTGTCTCTGAGTGTCGCTCTGACCTATTTTAGCCTTGGCCTTTTTTGGCTGAAAATGTGGTGGCTACATGGAGCTCTGCAGTTGTTGCTGCTGTATTTAAGAGCCATCCCAACTGTGTCACCTAGATGATCTTATGCTAGATATATTCAGCTGATTTGTTTCTGAGGAAACGGATGACTAGCATGTCACTGGAGTGACCAAACTGTTTCTGCAAGACCGACCCTTAACCTTAAACATTCCTATGTCCAAAATAGTCAGAAGACCCGATCTTTTGCACCCTGTAATAAAAGAGATTAAAGGCTGATAGCACATAGGCTAATGGCAGCCTTCACTCAGCATTCCTCCAGTTTGGCTTGCCAGTTTGTAACATAAAGGGAGCTGTAATTATACTTCAGGCTAGGCGCTTCCTTTCGAGGCCTGAGGGCTAAAGAGTTCTGAGTCTTCTGAGACAGGCAGGGTGGAGCAAGTATTCTTCTCGTTTCAACCTCATCTGTTATTCTCTCTTTCTTTATTTTTTTCCCTCCCCTGCTGTCCACCTCTCCTTCTGTTCTCAGCCCCCATGTTGTCTTTGGCTCACCGCATGCTGAAGATGAAATGAGAGGGCTGAAATACACGAAGGGGACGTCAAAACAGCTGGAAGAACTCTCCAAGTTCTTCTGGCTGCCGCTGAATAGCAGCGCTACAGTTATTGCGGTTAGTGTGTCGACTGAGTGGGAAAGTGTTTGCTGCAGTGGCAAAAAAGTATCAGGTTGCCTTTCCTGTGCTTCATCTCTTGTTGTGGGCACATGCTCGACTACTTCTGTCCATATTGCACTAGCGTGTCATTGCTTCCGCTTTACTTTGAGAACTTCCTAAGGACACAAAACCTATTCAACACAGTCAGGCATGTGGTATGCATGAAATAACTTAATAGAATAATTTACCGAGGAGTTTTTCCTCTTTGCCGAAAATCACACGCCCCCCTTGATTTCCTTGAGTCTCAAATGAGCAGGAATATTTATTTTATTAAGGCTACTAAGCATTCACAACCATAAGCATTTTTTAGTGTTATACAGCATTGTAGCACAATTTACTAATACCTCTTATAACTACTAACTTACATTTAAAAAGAAACTAAAGAAAAGAAGAAATAGAAATTCCACATATAAATGTCACCTTAACAATACCTTTAAAAAACTATTCATGCTATATATTGGCAGCACATCTTGTAATTCAATAATTCACAGCTTACATTTTTTACCTGTGTATTTATCTTCTCAAGATAAATGTCTCAGTTCTTCCTGCAGAAGAAGTAACGGCTTGTCTTGTGAAATTTTAATGTCCCAAATAACTTCTGTGTGGTGTAGTCTACAGTGGTTTTCTCTTCCTCCCTGTCTCTCACTCTGTCTTTCCGTCTCTTTGCACTGGATGTCTGTTCCACACAGGCAGGAGGTCTACCGGACAGCTGTTTAGGAATTCCTCTGAGTAACTGTGTGCGGCTTCTCTCTTCTGCTGCGTTCTGCTCGAGGAGAAATCTCCTCCTCCTCTTTCCTGCTCTCCCCTTCTGCAGCACCTGTCTCTGTCTCTCTCTCTCTCTCTCTCTCTTTCTCTCTTTCTCTTCCTCTATATATATATAATTCCTTTGCCTCTATTTCTGTGATTTCTCAGCTTGCTAGAATTGCTGCTACATCCAGAATGGACAGTGGAGAGAGTGTGGAGCTGTAAATACCCTATTAAGAGATGCTGGTTCTCAATCACCCTGTTTTCGCTCTCTTCTTCCCTCCCTGTGTTCCTCATGTAATCTCTACCCTCCCTTGTTTTGGCCAGTTGCTCTCTCCTCCTCACCCTTTTACATTAAGATGAATAAAAAATCCTCATTGTAAATCTAACAGAAAGTGTGCACTCCCTTGCTATCAGATGTCTGTGTTCTGTGTACTTTCTCGCTCTCTATCAGTCACTCTGTCTTGTTTCTAGCCCAAAATACACATTCAGATATGCACCAAAGATCTTTGGGCATTTTCCTCGCATTCTTGTGTACATACTTCCTCCATCTTTTTTATGATTCATTTAGGATCGTCACACACACACACACACACGCGCACACATACACACACACACACGCGCACACACACACACACACAGAAACAGAGAGAGCACATGACAGAGAGCACAACAGGGCCCATTTAAACCATGTGTAAGCGATGCAGTGCAGCCTTGTTGGTCTCATTACAACAGAAAACATTTGTTTTCATTGAATTGCCCTTCAGACAACATGCACGACAGCACACCACAAGGCTGCTCTTGTGGGAATCGCTTTAGGTTTTACAGCCTTTTCTCTACTGTGGTTTTTCTTAAAGGACAAGTATGTTTACTGTGCCTGTGTGCTGTAAATATCTCTTCCTGAGAGCTCCTAGGAAAAATGCACACCAGGTTTGCTAAAGCCTCATCACTTTACACATTTCCCATACTGCAGGTTTCCTTGGCAACAATCACGACTCTGCAGTGATGTTGCAACAAGAGGAAGAGAGCAGAGAGATGAAAACGGTTCACCTCTGTCTACCTGTGTGTGTGTGTGTGTGTGTACCTCAGAGGCATAGAGTGTGTATAAGTGAGTGGTTGTGTGTGTGTGTGTTTGTGTGTGTGTGTGTGTGTGTGTGTGTGTGCCTCAGAGGCATAAAGTGTGTACAAGTGAGTGGTTGTGTGTGTGTGTGTTTGTGTGTGTGTGTGCCTCAGAGGCATAAAGTGTGTACAAGTGAGTGGCTGTGTGTGTATTTGTGTGTGTACCTCAGAGGCATAGAGTGTGTATAAGTGAGTGCCTGTGTGTGTGTGCATGCCTCAGAGGCATAGAGTGTGTATCAGTGAGTGGTTGTGTGTATGTGTTTGTGTGTGTGTCTCAGAGGCATAGAGTGTGTATCAGTGAGTGGTTGTGTGTATGTGTTTGTGTGTGTGTCTCAGAGGCATAGAGTGTGTATCAGTGAGTGGTTGTGTGTATGTGTTTGTGTGTGTGTCTCAGAGGCATAGAGTGTGTATCAGTGAGTGGTTGTGTGTATGTGTTTGTGTGTGTGTCTCAGAGGCATAGAGTGTGTATCAGTGAGTGGTTGTTTCAGAACAGGTAGCTTCTGGCGTGTTCTTGCAAGTTTGTTTAAAGTTCTGAGTTTGCAGCGTCAGCATTTGACAATCATAAAAAACATATAAATCTCTTCTTGCCTTCAGCTGACTCCTCACACAGACGCTCCATAATCCATTTATCCACTGCTCTGCAACACATTTAGTCCTCTAATGGGTAGAAGAGGCTGACTGTGTTTCTTCAGGGCTGGTTTTTCTGACTGGTGGGCTAATGTTGAGCCACCCACTAATTAACTGAAACAGGCGTCATTTGGTAACATCTAAACAGCTTTCTGAATGGGGCACTTTGGCCCTGGGGGTGGATGTGCAAAGAGTGATCTCATTGAGGCAGGCATGTGGAAAGCACATGGTTTCGAATAAAATACAGTACAGTGCCTAGAAAAAGTTCAAGTAATATGTTTAAGGCTTTCCACCACACACCCAGAACAACTTGTTCCACCGAAAAAGCTTCTCTTCTGTTTAACATATACAGAACATATAAATAGACTGTCTGATAGAAACATGTTGTCCTGTCTGCTTTACTGCTTCTGCTAAAACCATGTTATACTGTTTTCAGCCAGGCTGTGTACCACTTCAGCTTGAGCAGTGCAAACAAATATACAATAAAATACTGTTCAAACTTGTGACCCACAGCCAGGAATGTCTGTGTCATCCAAGGCTGACACTGTGTGTTTTCATCTCATAAAATGTCATGTTTTCAAACTGTGGCATAAAGAATCACTACATTTCCCCAGTTTCTAATAAGTTTCTTTTTGGTTGGGCAAAGAGAACAACTAGACTTTGTGCAGCCTTCCCAGAATGCAATGTGCCGGTTAACTCCTGCTCCTGAAGTCTGAACATCGAATGGCATTAGACACTGAAATCCATTGAGGCTGTCAGTTTCTGGTACTATTTCGGGCATACTTTAGGTAAATGCTGTAGCTTTAGATTTATTTTGACAAGAAAGTCAAGACTTTCACATAGTAAAACGGGTCTTTCGTAAAAGCTGTGCACAACAGCAGTAATGAGTTTGCCTTTCTTTTGATCTGGTTGGGTAAGAATTTATACAAATCCTTAGAATGTCCATTTTTGTTTAATTAGCACTTCTTTTGTCAAAGCCAGCCGTTTCTTTCAGTTTTATTGTCATACTTGGGAAGGAATTAAACCAGTAATGAGATTCGTCTGAAACTCTCCTGAAACAGGAGGGATGAAATTAGTCATTAAAGATTATATACCTTGTAGATATTTGCATTTTTCTTTTTTACTTCGTGTAAAGAATTTATATAAAGAGTTGATATGGGTGTATAACGTATTCATAAACCCTTCATGACACTTGACATAAAACCATATAAGCTCTTATAAAGGCTATCAATAGAGTTATAGTCAAGACTACCACTGTCGAGTCGATACTAGGACTAGCCGTCCAGATCGAGTGCAAATAAACCAAGACAATAAATATCAAAACTCTAACTATCAAATTCTTTTTAGAGGCTAAGCCTTTGCTTCTTATATACCAGACCAAATTTACAAATTCTTTGGAAAATTATCTCGAATTCTGCAGAAGCTTTCTGGACAACAGACATGTAATTGGAGTACAACTAGAAGACAACATTAACATTTTTTTACAAACTCTTTCTGAAGAGTTAAGGCCATATTTAGCAAGACAAACAGCCAAAACTATGACAAGTCCAAGTACAAATAGCAATAAATCCAAGGCAAGTCCAAGTCAATACAAAAAACCAAAAGCCAGACTTGAGTGCAAGACAGGACTTGACTCTTACAACCCTCACTAATTCCAATGGACAACCAACTTACTTAATCACTGCTTTTGTCAAGGTAAAACCCAATAAAACCTAAATCAAGCAGGACTGACAGGATATGTCTAAGTACTGCTGGGAATAACAATGTGAAATTGTACTTACAGTATGAATGTGTCATATAGTTCTGTGAACATTATCCTTAAATAAACTGTTTTAGGATTTAACCCTGCATTTGATTTTTATGCAAAGAGATTTGTATGCAGTGTTTTTTGTAATGTGTGTATAAACATAGTTACAAGGTAGATACAAGCAGCTATAAAGCCACTACTTAATATATGTAACACTATTTCATTCATTATACCTGCTTTCTAATTGCTAATAAATATAGTCATGCTACACACACTCAGCTGTGCATCTTGTTTTTAACATACAGTATAGTTTCTTCAGTCTATGATATGGCTGTCTAAATGGTTTTAATTAAAAATACTTAGCTCCTCATCAGACTGACAGAGTATTCTTGCAAATATCATTGTAGTAAATGTGGTACTGTCTCTGTCTCGGTTAAAAAATAAATAAATCCAAATTTAGTGCCATGATTTGCACATGCTCTTGCACCACCAGAGGCACCTCTATATGGCTGAGTGTGTCAGAGCATGTGCTATCTTGTTAGCACCAGTATTTTTAAAGTCACACAAAATCTGTAGCAAATTGAGTCAGTAGAAATAAAGTGGGAGTATCAGCCCTATCTCTGGTAACGAAAGCTTTTACTTCATGTGATGAAGTGTACCGCTATTAACTGGCCTTGAAACATTCCTGTGTTTTTTTGGGGTTTTTTTTATGAATGTCCTAAGCTAATATCCATGAGTAAAATGTTCTGTTCTTTTCATAAATCCAGTTCCGAATCTTTCTACTTAATCACTGAAAGTGCCATCTGTGCTTATCACCAGGACTCCTTAGAAACACACTCCCTTAATGCAGTAATAAATTTCCAGCTGACAGCAGGCATGAGCGCAGCGCTTTTAAATTGCACTTCATAAATGCACCTAAATTAACCCAGGCTGATGGACTGTGCACTCTGGACCCCTCTGACGTGAAAGAAATAAGCTGCATTTGGCTAGCTGTAATTTTAGGAAAGACCAATCGAAGACATCGAAGAGCTGGTGTCCATGAAAAAAAGTGCACGATTGCTCTGCTTGTTACTGTATGTGATGACTTGATGAAATCTGACGTATTTAGGCAAAAAGAAAAAAAGACCAATTATGGAGGGAGTGAACTCCAAAGAATTCTTGTAACCTCTTCCACAGACCCCTCTGTCTTGTAATCAGATTGCGGTTGGCCCAAAGAACCAGCGTCAGAGTTGCCCTGGAGGACAGCTGCAGAACACAGCTATTTATTTGCTGAGAACAGGCAGCACACTTGGCCCTTATTACAGAGTAAAAATGGTACAGGGCAGAAGAGCCACAGAAAAGAAGTCACACCGAGGCCAACCCAAAGCACTGACTCGAGCCAATTTATACTATATTATGTCCAAAGGCAAATAGATGACATTAGGTTCCAGTGTAGAAAAATATACACTCATATTTGCACACAGTTCATACAGTAATTGTTTTGTAGGTTACAATTAAGTGTCTATTCTTCCACCAAACTTGGCACCACATGTCTTCATGGCCCTCACTCATCGTGCTGGAACAGGTTTGGGGTCTCTTAGTTCCAGTGAAAAGAAGTTGCAATGCTACAGCAATCAAAGACATTCTTTACAATTATGTGTTTCCAATTTTGTGGCAACAGTTTGTGGAAGAAGCACATATGGGTGTGATTGTCAGGTGTTCACAAACCTTTGGCCATATATATAAAATATATATTGTTAAAACCTAGATGGTGATATAGAAGTGTTTAGCCTTGAGTCAAACATGGGGAATTCACCCTAAAATGCAGGAACAGAAACTATAACTTAAGTGAGATATGTAAGAAATCAGTAGCAGATGTGAAATGTTCCATTATGCCAGTAAAAGTCAGTGGTTCTGTTTCTTTAAGAAGAGAAGCAGTTGGATTTCAGTGATTTACTGCTAAAGGAGTTAAATGAAGATGAGTAGCATGGCAGCATCCTGTTTATTCCTGATTCATATCAGCTCGGTTTAGGCACATTTATAACTGGATTAGATGAGACTTATTAGATTTCTAATTGTTCTGTCCAATAAGCAAGTACAGCCACTTCATATAGGCAGTGACTGAGAGCAACATGGCATTAGTTTAGGGAGAGGCTGAGAGTCAGGAGGATGAAGATGGAAACTGTAATGTGACAGGTATGTGTGCCTAAGAGATTCTATCACCCATTAGTCTTGTCAGTCTTAGTGTTAACTCATCTTAATGGTATTAACCATTTAGCTAACTGTTACAATCCAGTTTTAGTGGGATGATAAGCACCTACAATATAATATTATGAGATATAATATTAGGAGACTTTAGCAATATTTAACTAATGACATCTTTTTTTCATACAATGAATGTGGCTGATTTGGAGGCGTAGTGCCTTAGTGGTTAGCATGTTTGTCTCACACATCCGGGACTGGGCGTTCAGTGCTCTGTCTAGAGTTTGCGTGTTCTCCCTGTGCTTCGGGGGTTTCCTCCCCAGTCCTTTGACATGCCTTGATTAGCATCTCTAAATTTTTCTGCGGTGCGTGGTTGGGGTGTGTGTGTGATTGTGCCATGATGAGTTGCCACCTTGTCCGATGTGTCCCCCTGATCCTGTGTAGGATAAGCAGTACTCAGTTATGGTGTGCCAAGTGTTGTGGCTACAGAAACCTTAACATGAAGTGGCGACATGGATATTCCTGGCTTCATCACCGTAAGAAAATATTCAAAAAGAATAAAAATTTTTTGCCTGTTGCATGTACCACATACAAGCTAAAATCCTAGAATTAAGTGGACTGTAAAATAAAGTGTCTCAATTTCCGCTACTGTAATTCCAGTGGAATGAAAAAGTATCTCAGTAGATTTTATCAGTGTATATTTAATTACTTATTTGTAGAAAGACCCCTCAAGGGGACGCTGTCTGTCACTCCCTTTTGGGAATCCGGAAGATCCTCCTCTTCTTATCAGTATGGTCAGTAAATAGCATTCCAAGAGATTAGTTTAAGAAACGTCAGCAGACCTGTGGCCTTTTAGAATGTTTTGTAGACTGTGAATTGCACTGTATTGCATTACACATATATTTATTGACATGACAACTTGTATACATACTGAGCACTTTATTGGGATCACCTGTACACCTATACATGCAATTATTTAATCAGCCAATGATGTGACAGCAGTATAATGCATAAAATCATGCATGTATGGGCGAGTAGTTAAATTGAGGCTACTGTGGCCATAGGGTCACCCACAGTGGACAGTTAAAGACTAAAAAATTCACTGGATATTTTTCTAATCTTCAACTGTCCAGTGTGGGTGAAAAGTGTGACACTTTAGTGACCACTAAAGCCCCAGATTCCTATTCTTGGCTGACTGGAGTGGAACCCAATGTGGTGGTCTGTTGTAGCTCATCCACCTCAAGGTTTGATGTTTTATATGTTGTGAAATGCTTTTCTGCTTACCACAGTTGTAAAGAGTGATTATTTGAGTCATTGTATCATGTTGTCTGGAACCATTCAGGCCATTTTACATCTGATCTCTCTCATAAACAAAACATTTCCACCAGCAAAACTGTCGCTCACTTGATGTTTGTTGTTTTTCACACAATTCTATGAAAACTCTAGAGACTGTTGTGTGTAAAAACCCCAAGAGATCAGCAGTATCTGAAATACTCAAACCAGCCTGTCTGGCGTCAACAACCATGCCATGGTCAAAGTGTCTGAGATCATATTATTTTGGATTTCCTCCAGGTTCTCTGGTTTCCTCTCTCTGTAGATTGAATTGCCCTTGGGTCTAAATAAGCGTGTGAATGTTTGCATGGTATCGTGCGATGGACCAGGGTCCTATCCAAAAGAGTATTCATGCTTCGCACCCAATGTTTCTATGACCTACTATGACCCTGAAAAGAATAAAGCCAGCAGTGAATATGAATGAATGAATATCCTCATAAGGTATCTTATTCTCTACCTTCAGGAATGAGTTTACTTGTTCATTTGTTAAAGTTAAATCCTTGCTTCACCAAGCATTTAAACACTATATTTAGACTTGTTTTCTCTTCTTCTCCTCATACTTTCCTGATCCTGTGCAATGTTATAATAGTGATGCTCTAAAAACAAGCTATCTAACACTTCTGTTGCACAGGATGTTAATACTGAACTTCAGCTTCGACTCAACACTTCATTAACAGCTGTGGAACCTTCTGGACTCCCTCTTACAAATACACCCTGATGGTACTTATTCTCGAGAATGTTGACAGTCTGGAAAGGAAAAGTCCTATTAATATGACTAACAATAACATCGACCCATTTTAAAGTGGGAAATGTTTTAAATTCCTAAGTTGTAAAATTTTTTTCTGAGTTAGTCAGACTGATAGAGGAGAGGAAAATAAGCACAGACATTGATATGCTTCTTTCATGTACATCTGTTTTGTGTCGTTGGCGTCAGACAGGGGATTATTTGTGATACCATTCCACTTTTCATAAACACAAAAATCCCAGCATAGGCCTTAGGAAAGAAAGAGGGCTATCTTTGTAATCTTTGTTACACAGGTTTACATTCTGCAACATTTGGGAAATGGAGTCTTAATGAGGCATTTCAAGCCAGCGTTTGTTTAGAAGCACAGAATATGCTTGAAGAAAATAAAGGAATGATTTGAAGGCACAAAGGTGTGCGTAAAATCTCAATTTTTAAGAAGCAGCATTAGCATCTTGATGAGTTTCATTGATGTGTGTGTGTCTGTGTGTGTGTGTGTGTGTGTGTGTAGATAGGATGGGTACATGCCACAGATACTTTGGTTTGGGTTTATTGTTCCACAGAGAGTGTGTGGATTGGAAGAAACACATGGCACATGCTGGACAGTTGAGTGTGTATACAGGAATTGCCTTGGAACTTGTACAGTTGCTCTGACCTTGTGTGTAGAGGAAAGAATTCTCACATAAGACAAATGATGAACAAAAGCGCCCAGCCTCACATATAACGTAACAGCCATGTTACAAGTTGATATCACAAGGGCTAACAGCCTTATTTGATTGACTAATATCTTTATTTAAATTACACCTTATTTTCTGTGTGCTTGGAATATACAGTGCATGTTCATTACAGGATAGTTTTGGTTTTAAGTTCTAAACATTCATAGGTCTCTTTAACAACCCATAATAAAACATGATACACACTGTAATATTGCCCCAGATGTGCATTACAAGGTGCTTCATTTGATTCCCATGTTACAATATAACTCCATTAAGACAAGATATTTCCCTTTAGCAATGCTTCCAAGATGCATTCTTTTTCAAGAGTTACATCTATCTCAGTATACAGACTTTAATTAGTGCTGAGAGAGATGACATGTACAGGAAGAAATGTCATAAAGGGGGTTTTCAGCAGATATTTTGGCAAAAGCATCCAAGATTAATTACTTTCAGGAAAGTGCTTTATCCTTTGTCAGGGTCACAGTGGCATGGTCTTGGGAGGTGGGAGGAAACCAGAGAGCCTGGAAGAAAGACACATGGACATTGGGAGAACATGAACAGAAATTATTAAGAGATAGTAACCCAAGCTCTGGGTTGAGGCAGGGACTCTGGAGCTGTGAGGCAGCTATTCTACATATTGTACCATCATGCCACACTCCAAGACTATGTGGAAAAGTAAGCATTCTAGCATGATTGCTGTTAAATTCAAATAAAGCTACCAAATGATAGTGTTTCTAAAAGGGAGGTGCTGTACCAGATTTGTGAAAGATTAGTTATTAGTGCTCTCCATAAGTATTGGCACCCTTCATAACAATGAATGTGGTTTTGAATGTTTATTTAAACATGTATCAGCACCAGTGCAATTAACTTACAACTTTTTCCCCGAAAGCTTTTGAGTTTTTGTGACATAAAACATCCACAAAGGAGCGCTTCCAGTTTTTAAAACATGCCTTTGAGCTAAAGTGGGTAAAAGGATAAAAAAAAAAAAAACCTTGTTGCTGACTTTTCACTCTCTATTCACATTTTGAATATTACAGACATGCCCCTATATTTATGCATAAGTTGTGTTCCAATGTATCACACAACACAGTCACAACAGTCAGCAGTGAGCTTGATTTATCAACATATTCATGAAGAGTTTTATCGAGATAACATCTTGTTTTACTTCTATCTTGTAGACATCTATAATTGCTCATCTAAAAACTGATTATGAGAAAAGATAATGTGGTTATGGACAAGAAAAAATATTCCTGGTAACTGAGTGCCAATATACAGTGTTTTGTTAATGGGGAAAAAAATATATGGGGTAATGAACTATATAAATATATACACTGACTATCCACTTTAATAGCTACACAGGCTTATTTATGCAGTTAACCAATCAGTCAATCAGCACAATGCAAATACAAAATAATGCAAATACAGGTCAATAGCTTCACCTTCACATCAAACATCAGAATAAAGAAATTTTTGATTTCTGTGACTTTCACCATGGCCTGGTTTTTGGTGCATGATGGACTGGTTCAAGTATTTCAGAAACCTCTGATAACTTGGTAGTGTTGTGTAAAATTCCCTGGAGATGAGCAGTTACTGAAATACTCAAACCAGCCTACTGGTACCAAAAACGATGAGATGATCAAAGTCAGAGAGATCACGTTTTTCTTTATTCTGGTGGTTTATGTGAACAGAATCTCTTGATCTGTATCTGTAATGTGAATGGTTTTGGGAAACCACCACGTCAAGCAGCATTTTTTAGTATAAAATTAATTGATGAGTATTTCCAATAATGATAACCCAAGCCTTTAGATAACAATGAAGACAAGCAATAGAACCAATGGTAATTTTCAGTCTTTGCAGTGAAACCTAAAACTGACAATTAAATTTGCCCTCAGCTTAACCTGGACCACTTTTAAACTCATCAAACAAGTAACTACATCTCTCTGAAACATTTCCATTACACAGAAACTCAGCCAATCGAAAGCTCAGATCAGTTGCTACTGTCTTGAGAGTCTGACGATGACAGATAGGAGGTTTTCTTGCCCGCAGCAACCGTTAGAATAATTTTTAGCAAGCTGCTCTATCACAGGGATTCATTTCCATGTTTGTGGTCCTCTTGAGTGCTGCGGTTTGAGTTCCTTCCATAAGAGCAAAACAGCCGTGGTCAAGGCATTCTTTCTAATGTTTATGAATTTACAAGCACAGCATTCCTAGTGCCTGACATGCTCCTTTCTGCTTGTATTGTTCCACTCAGTGGCCTGCTCCAGCAGATAGTAACTAAGCCATCATATCAACACAGCTTCATCCTCTTCAACCTCCCTCCATCTCACAGACATTAAATAACTTAGAATTTGTACTGTAACATTTTCCAGTATCTATTGTGTTAAGTACATACATTTTGTATCTGTTATTAGCATGATTCACAACGTGCTTATTTAGTTTCCAACAGAGCTTGGAACAGAGCTCATATTTTAACTAATATTTTATAAGGTGCTCTGGATATAAACAAAATTTAATGGAAAAGATTGTGTTTTTTATAGTCAGATAAGTTGTATTTATTAACCAGGTAAGTGTGTGGTATGAAGAAGGTAATTATTCTGAATTGAAAGGTGTATTTGAGTAAAGTGTTTTTAATATTTACTGTTTTGATTACGGGCCGCATGGTGGCTTAGTGGTTAGCACTGTTGCCTCACAGCAAGAAGGTCCTGGGTTTGAACAGGCAGGGGCCTTTCTGTGTGGAGTTTGCATGTTCTCCTTGTGCCTGTGTGGGTTTACTCTAGGTAAAACCACTCCAGGGTTTACTCCTCTGTTTTGCTCCCACAATCCAAAAACATGTACATTAGGTTGATTGGTAACTCTAAATTGCCCATAGGTGTGAGTGTGTGTGGTTGTCTGTATATATATATATATATATATATATATATATATATATATATATATATATATACATATATGGATATATACCTGTGATGGACTGGCGACCTGTCCAGGTTGTACCAGTGCCTTTCGCCCTATGTGTGCTGGGATAGGCTCCAGCACTGACCCTAATTAGGAATAAAGCGGCATAGAAAATGGATGGATGGATGCTTTGATTACATAACGTACACTTTCCTTTTGTCATTTGCATTAGAAAACACCTCACCAGCCTCTTCTCTCTCTGTCTTTTAATTTAGTAAGACCAAATATATATAGACTCCTCCTAGGAATGTTAAATTCACATCAACCTACAGAAAGCTTTACTATATCAAATATTACATTTTTTAAATATCAGCATGTTTTGTTTTAAAAATCAGTTTATTATTATTCTTAGATTATGTGGATAATCTACCGTACTGTACCGTACCCTGTGAATGAGCTGTCATTATTGAAAGGATAATGTATTAGAACAACACAGTAAGCTGTGATTGCTTTGCTGTCTCTATTACTGTTATCTTCTGACCATCTGTATGTTCGCAAAGTTTAATGTAAGTATATTTGAAATGTATGACTCTATACAGCAACATTGTTTCTGTCATAAACACCTTGGCTTGTGTATATTGGCATGTACAATATGTGCAGTCCAGCTAATATATCATGTTGCTAAAATCTTGTGAGGCAAATATATGTCCTGGACTGAATCTCTATTATGTATACAGCAAAAATAAAATTCACAGCTGATCATTAGTAATGACTGATAGCACTGTTTAGCCTACACCCCAGGCGTATTATGGTCTATATCTTTGTAAAATATCAAACACAACTGTGACCACAGGATCCCTGTTCATTCGGAATGGGAAAGATTCCGCCTGGTGTGTTCCTCAAATGTGGCTATTGAAAGGGGATCTCCCGTACTTCCATGTGGTTCGAGTTTCTTTCCCAGAGAGCGGCAGGTTGATGGGTGCTTGCTCCTCAGCCTGTCACAGAGCTGAGAGTAAATCATTAGACAGTCTGCATCCACTTGTCCCCACTGTCCAGCTGTGTCCACTTATCTGTCATGCTGGAGCCAAAGTGGCCAGTCTGTCCGTGGACTTTAAAGGAGAACAAAAAAGGGGGGGGGGAAGCGAAAATATTATTGGGATCAGAATTCCAGAGCTGGGATTCTATAAAGGGTAGCCAGTGTGTGTACATATATATACAACTATATATAATGTTATGCAAGTTATGGAAGTTTTTTGTGTTTGAATCACAGTGTATAAAAGTTACATGAGTATCCATGACAGTATACTATCTGCCTGTTTGGTATCATGTGAGCTCCCATTTTCAGTAACAGATCAAGTCATGCCTTGTC
This sequence comes from Hemibagrus wyckioides, assembly GCF_019097595.1. Lineage (NCBI taxonomy): Eukaryota > Metazoa > Chordata > Actinopteri > Siluriformes > Bagridae > Hemibagrus > Hemibagrus wyckioides. The sequence continues at coordinate 12,721,404 of NC_080712.1, forward strand.
TGTATTCTGTGTCCTTAGAATTGCAGTATGTGTTAAGATGCGTGTCCAACTGCTTGCCAAGTGTTCATCAAAAGCAAAGAGAAGCACAGCAGGTCAGTCAGAGTTCTTCCTACAACCGTGCTGGCCTTCGTCGTACATGCGAGAATACTCATATGTTACGCAAATGTTCTCACCTTACCTACAAACACCGCATGAAAGACATTGTATGCCAAATTCAACCACTTTAACAGCCATCAAGCTCCTCGAATGCATATGCACATTACATTCCCTTTGATTTCATTCAGTGGCTCGTGTCCATATAAAACAAACCAGATGCTTCACAATGTTCTCCTTGAAGCCTACATACTATACAGTACCTCAAAGTTGTTTCTCTTCCTGAACATTTCAAATCTTTCTTTTACTGTGTTAAGTTCACAGTAAGAGAAAGACTGTAATGTCTGCCTACTACAAAGATACCTTTATAGTATTTTTAGCTTTTACACTTCTGAGAAACGCCCCTACTTTTTCTCTTTCTTGGTTTATTTCTCTTTACTTTCTCTATTAGCCCAGATGCAGCTGGAAAGGGGGGGGTGGGGGTTGGAGGGGGGTTTGCGGAGGGAGAGGGAGAGAGCCTGAAATAGCAGAGGGTGTGTAGGCAGAAGGCTGACCACTGGCATGCATAAGGAAACAGGCTGCTCTGGCCTCTGCATGGAGCAGCACACAAGCAAGCGTGGACTCCTAAACCACCCAGCAATATTTAAATCTTACACACAGCACTGTTGTAAGGTCAAGGCTTATTGGTCAGAACTTGCATTAGTATCAAGAGCAACAGCTACTGACACTAGCTCTGTCATGAATATTAAGTTTCACTTAATCACTTTAGGTAAGCTAAAAAAGATTGTTGCTTTGGTGATGTGTTCTCTGAGTAGATGATTATTCATAATCAGAGTAATTCAGAGTCTCTAGTGTTTTTGTTTAGTAACAGTCAGCAGTCAAGCCATAACTTGGTGTGTGTGTGTGTTTATGTATTTGATATTCACATTGTCACTTGGCCCTTGTCACTCTTAAAGTTCAGCAACAAGCACTAGTGTGAGATCAGGAGCGTGTGTGTGTGTGTAGTGCTATGGCTTTTAATTCTAGCCTTAACAATTCGTTTTCTTTTTCTCCTCAGTCCGAATTCCTGGAAGGATGTGCAAACAAGATCTTTTTGGATGGTGGATGAATTTTTGCACCTCCAGAAAGGAAAATTATTTAAAGCCCACAGCTTCCGTCTCTGCCCTTCTTAGTCTATAAATCTAAACACATTTTTCTCATTTGGATAGGCACCATGCAAAAGCTTGTATGAGAAGTTCCAAATGCTTTAGACTATGTGTTTGTTTTTACAGAAACATCTTGAGACACGATGTTGCACGATGCAGGCTACAGGCTGAGAAACTGCAGTTACTATACATAATTAAACCAAAAAGCTTATTCTAAATTAGTCATTTTGCTGTGTAATATTGTTTATGTTTTGGCTAGACATGATTTCACGCTACAGAGGTTGCATCCATCCACATATTTGAGTCATAGGAATATTTTCTGGTTGCTAAAGCTAGTGTTTAGTGTTTAGTGTAATCACAGTCTGAACATCATTTAGCTTTGAGGAGCGAAGACATAACTGTGAAATGACTAAAGCTTTACAAATCCATGATTTATATTTTGGAGCCTGGTCTGCAGTTATAATATGGATTTTCACACATATGTCCACATTTGTTAAAATAGACACTAAGATCATTCCTTTTTAAACTGTATGACATGGTTAGATTCAACATTTCAGAAATATTAGGACAGCTAGTGGGATGTTCTATAATTGCTGTGCTATTTAAAAATCATTTTCTCAATACTGAATCTAAGAAATCAAGGTCTAGTTTTTACCATAGAATGATCAAATGTAGGAAAATGTGTTACATTATAACCCTGCTAATGGCATAAGGACATTCAGCTCCCTGGCTCCCTACATCTTGAACCAGTGTATCCAGTACATGATTTCCGGCTCTGGAAAATAACCCAGGCTCACTAGACATTTGTAGATGAAGTTGTCAGATCATTCATTCATTCATTCATTCATTCATTCATTCATTCATTCATTCATTCATTCATTCATTCATTCATTCATTCATTCATTTATTTATTTATTTATTTATCTATCTATCTATCTATCTATCTATCTATCTATCTATCTATTTTGAGATGAGAGGCTTCAGATATTATCAGATTAAATCCAGTAAGGGAACATACAGTATTGAGCATCGATGATCCCTTTTTTTTGCAGTGAACAGTGGGATTTTTCTATAGAGTGCACTGGAATTATTATGCGACTCCTTGATCAGTGCCCTGACTACTGAACTATAGGAAGCTGATTAAGACCTATTGTAATGGTTGTTTTACATATTTTTTAATTAAAAATATCATATTTTATATTGTATCAATATTTATATTGTAACAACATTAATATTACTTAAAATTATAATTATTTTCATTAATAATACAATATATAACAATTTGATTAATTTTTAAAGTGACTTTGTCAGCCAATTGAAAAACAGGTAATCATTGAAAATAAAAAATAAAAATCCTGTTGATGAATCCTGTTAAGTATCTTATAGATTATATTTTAAGGTAAGACATAGTCAAAGTGGATTATGATGTTTTCTTACTGTATTTATTGATGTTTTAAGTAATTTATCTTGAACATCCATAGGTTGTTTTGAAGGACATTTTACCTATGTTTAAATGTTTATTTCTTTACATAACAACTTTTAAATGTAATATAATTAAAACAGGAGTCATTAGATTATAAGACCTTAGAGGTTGCCTTACTAGCTGCACCATTTCACTCCAGCAAAGGTGAGATAATATGATGTTCCAGTGGCAGTAATGCAAGCGCCATCTGCTGGTAAATATCTATATGTGCTGCATGTCATCTCAGCCACGTGCTTGGAGGATTTACATCTGAACTTGAAATGTGACCAATATTCGAATTTCTGTTTTAGAGTCCAAGTTTATTAATCAAGCTTTAAATTTTCACGAGAGATTGCATTGATATACAGAGACACAACTCAGGTACTTCACAATGTACCCATGTTTTCAATACAGTCCTTTTAGTTACGATGCCTCCACAGCCATCTATGTTGTGCCCTGTTATTATTATTTAAATATTATATATTAAATAACATAAATATTACATAAAATATATTATGACATAACCGTATCTAAGCATTTGATTAAACTAATCTAAACTATAGTGGATGTGACTTGATAAGGCAGTGGTGGCCCAAGGCTCTGGGTGGAAGATCATGGTTCAAGCCCCAGCACTACCAAGCTGCCACTGTTGGGCCCTTGAGCAAGGACTTTAACCCTCTACGCTCCAGGGGTGTTGTATCATGACTGACTCTGCGCTCTGACCCCAACCTCCAAAGTTGGAATATGCAAAAACGAATTTTACTCTACTGTACTGTAATGTGTATGTGATAAATAAAGACTTCTATCTGAGATTATTTTATGTACATTCTGTCATAAACCTTCAAGTAGGAGAAAAAAACAAAAAATTTGGGCTATGCTTGTTCACAAATTTTTCCTTAAATAAATGACAAAATATTCATTACTACAAAAGTCAGGTGGTATTTTTAGGCAGTTTGTTTTTTGACAATTTGATTTGAGCTTTATTATATTATTAGCATATTAAAATGATTGACTATTAAAATTATTATATTGATTCTGTCCCTTTCTCCATGCTGATGCTCTTCTGTTTGGAAATCCACTCACAGCTGAGGATGAACCCACCTGAACCCACATGGACGATAACTTCAACAAAATAGACTTCAGATTAAACCTATAATGAATTTCCTTTAAATTTCTATCCTGAATTTATATATTTCTGTATCTTTGTTAAAAATGGTATAAAAATAAACAAAATTGAATAAACAGAAAGAATAGTGTCAAATACAATTTTAATGTTAGTTAATGCTTTAGCGATTTAGCCGAACTGGCATTAATCAACTGTCACTTCAACTTCGATTTCTTTCTCAATCTTTTTTGTATTGTCTTATCCTTACTTTAACTTGGGTAAAGCATTAAAAGCTCCATTAGAGTATTTGTTTAGAGAAGTATTTTCATTTTTACTTGACTATGCAAGTTGAGTAGCAGCTCTGTGTATTACTTCGTAGCTCATAAATAGCTAATTGGCTTTTTGAGGGGGAAAAAACAACTAGAAGAATTAACCTCTTAAACTCCCTGGATGCAGAGGCAACTCCAGACATTCCAAAGCAGGTCAAATCTGGGAATGTGTCATGAACATCCCAAATTTCTTTTTGATTTAATTTCCTCTTCATTCAATAGGTAAAGAACTACTTCCCCTACGTGTATACATGCACATCTACATCTTCGTCTGTGTCAGCAACACAAGTGTACGTGTCAGAGATGGGACAGGAGTAATTCTCCTACACAGACACAAAACAAGCACCTGGATTGGTCTCAGGCTGATATTGATCTTCTGGGTATGGCATGCAAGGCCACTGCAGAGTGTCACGTACAGTGGTAGCCACGGCGGCACATGCAGGCTCTTATACCCTCATGAGGGCAGAGGGTCATGGTGAGGACAGTTACATTTATCTCCAAAATAAGTTTCTATTTTTATATGTGTGTTACATGTTACGATTTGCTGCAATTGTAATGATATGCATATACAGTGGATATAAATTCTACAAACCCCTGATAATATGGAATGGTTTTGTGATTTGTCTTGTGACTTTTTCCACCCATGGCTGTCATCAACAAATTTATTCTGATCAACCCCAGAATTTAATAAAGGAGCTGCAGGACAAGTACTGATTACTCTCTGCTAAAGTCTCTCATATTCTTCACACGTCTGGGCTATGGGGTAGGGTGCCTTTTTTCATAAAAAACATCCAAGCTCAAATAAATCACCCCAAACCATGTGGCAAAATGAGTTACAGTCTGATGAGACCAATTTCAATAGGTATGTGCAAAAAATCAATCACCAAAGGATCACCATATCCACAGTGCAGCATTGTGGTGCTACATCATACTTTATCTTATTATTATGCTTGTCATCTGCCAGAACTAGGGCTTTTATCAAGGTGGAATCATGAATACCAGTCAATATTAGTGTACAACCTTCAGACATCTGCTAGTAAGCTGAAGATGAAAAGAAATTTCACCTTTCAGCAAGACAGCAACTCAAAGCAAACAAAGCTTAACCAAAAAATCAGTGTTTTTGAATGATGTAGCCAGAGCTCAGACCTGAATCACAAGCTATAAATCTGTGGATGACCGAAAGCAGTCTTTGAACAGAAGATTCCCTTACAATTTGATGGATCTAGAAAGTTTTTGCAAGAAAGAGTCAGAAAATATCGCCAGGTCAAGATGTGCCATGCTAATAGATTCTTACCCTTAAAAAACCGAGTGGTGAAATAAAAATAAAAAAATAGTTTAGAGGTGAGCAAACTCATACAACTAGGTTATTGTAAGTTTTTTAATTTTTATTTTATTTTAAAAATGCTATTCATTTTTATTCATTTTAACTCATTGCATATTGTACATTATCACTACCTTCCTTAGTTCCCTATGTATGTGATGCAATACAATCTTTGGCTGATATGTATATATAATATTACTAAGTACTCTGTCCAGCTCTAAAATAGCTCTAGGGCCCTTAAATTCTCAACACAAACCTCTGCAGTTCTAACTAAAAGTATTACCCATAATGAATTAGGGGGCAGTGTTGCTCCTAAATTGTAAATCTAAACGCTAAATTCGGATCACAATAGTGCATCATCACAGACAATCTTATCAGGCAGAGAGAACATATCCCATATCAGTCTCACAGTTAAACATTTTATCATAAATGCCATTCGTGTTTTTGTCACATTTCAGAGTTCCCCAGAGAATGCAAAAAATGCACATGCGTGCATTTAAACCACACGCCTGCAAATCCCTACTGTGTGAAACCAAGAGGACTGATTTTGTATTGCTGTTATCATGAATGTGAACCATTTTTAACAAGTCAGGTAAGCATTCCTGGAGAATGACCTCTAATCATTAGCTATATATCATTTTTAGGGTGCTAAATAAACAAGGAATAATAAAAAATAAATCTAAGAATAAAAATAAAGATGTTGTGAGAATTCTGTGTGTGTAAACCTTGAGTTTCTCCATGGAGTTTCATTTTTAGCTACAAATTGAACTCTACCCCGTTCGGGCATAATATTATGAAGTGAAGAACACTGATTATCTCCTCATCATGGCACCTGTTAGTGGGTGGGATATATTAGGCAGCAAGTGAACATTTTGTCCTCAAAGTTGATGTGTTAGAAGCAGGAATAATGGACAAGAGCAAGGATCTGAGCGAGTTTGATAAGGGCCAGATTGTGATGGCTAGACGACTGGATCAGAGCATCTCCAAAACTGCAGCTCTTGTGGGGTGTTCCCAGTCTGCAGTGGTCAGTATCTATCAAAAGTGGTCCAAGGAAGGAACAGTGGTAAACCGGTGACAGGGTCATGGGCGGCCAAGGCTCATTGGTGCACGTAGGGAGTGAAGGCTGGCCTGTGTGATCCGATCCAACAGACGAGATACTGTTGCTCAAATTGCTGAAGAAGTTAATTCTTGGTTCTGATAAAAAGGTGTCAGAATACAAAGTGTATGATGGGTCAGGGCTGTTTTGGTAGCAAAAGGGGGACCAACACTATATTAGGCCATAATGGTCATAATGTTATGCCTGGTCGGGGTATGTCTTGCTGTTTGAATTATGTTGGTGATAATGAGCTGAAAAAAGACATGTTCCCAAAGATCACTATTAGTTTCTAATCTGCAGTGACATGCCACAATGACTACCACCCAGTAGCACTTACCCTGATCATAGTGAAATGTTTTGAAAATGTAGTCCTCTAATATATCAAAGACTACACTCGTGCTGGTCTGGACCCCCATCCTTTTGTTTTATACTGACTTCTATCTGACATTCAATATGATTAAACTTGTCAAGCTTCATTTACTGGAACCCTGAAGAGGTGTTTGGCCATATCAGTACTATACTCAGCTCTTGGTGCTTCCTGTAATGGGATTCTAGATTTAGTCACAACCAGGTCTCATGCTACACTGACGCATACAATGATTTTATCGCTGAAAGTCACCAGCCGCTGTACTATGAAGTCGCCGGTTAGCGTTCGTGCTACTGGTTGCCATAGTTATAATGTTTATCAGTGGGTGGTGCAGCTAGCATTCCAAATCAGTTTTCTTGGCTCTAAAAGTGAACATACTGGAGGTAGAGTGTGTAAATAAAAAACGAATCAGTGTCTATCTGCATCCTATCATAAGAGATTAAGGAGAATCTGTGTGTGCTCTCTGCCACGTATTACATGCACTCTACTGTTTTCACTCTCACTGGTAGTCTCTGCACTCACTGATCTGAAGTTTACAGATCACACCACTGTTACTCCAAAGATTACAGGTTGTGAAAACTCATCCTTTGAGAGATGATCGAAAATTAGCAATGGGCCATTTGTGTGCAAGATAATAATAATAATAATTAGCTTTTATTTGTCACATATACATTACAGCACAGTGGAATTCTTTTCTTCGCATATCCCATCCTTTGGAGGTTGGGGTCAGAGTGCAGGGTCAGCTATGATACAGCGCCCCTGGAGCAGAGAGGGTTAAGGGCCTTGCTCAAGGGCCCAACAGTGGCAACTTGGTGGTGCTGGAACCCCTGATCTTCCGGTCAATGACCCAGCGCCTTAACCACTGGAGCCAGCACCGCCACAGAATAGAATATCTGCTCTTATTAGTGAACCGAGCCAAACTATTCAATTCAATTCATCCATCCATTTTCTATACCTGCTTTATTCCTAATTAGGGTCATGGGGATTTGCTGGAGCCTATCCCAGCACACATTGGGCAAAAGGCAGGGGTACACCCTGGACAGGTCAGCAGTCCATCACAGGGCCACACATATAGACAGACAACCACACGCACTCACACTCATTCCTATGGGCAATTTAGAATTACCAATCAACCTAATGTACATGTTTTTGGACTGTGGGAGGAAACCGGAGTCCCCGGAGTAAACCCACACAGGCACGGGGAGAACATGAAAACCCCACACAGAAAGGCCCCCGCCTGTTCGAACCCGGGACCTTCTCGCCAACAGTGCTAACCACTAAGCCACTGTGCTGCCCCTCAATTCAATTCAATTTAATTTATTTGTATAACGCTTTTTACAATGGACATTGTCTCAAAGCAGCTTTACAGAAATATAGAAAAAAAATTATTTTATCTCTACTTTGTCCCTAACCCTGGAGTTCCCATCACTAGACCACACACATCACCCCTAGGTAAACATTTAAATTGCAGAAAACAGAGGAACTAATCAGGATGTTTCACATCACTTCTTTTGTGGAGCTCAGCATCATCTGTACGTCTGAAGAAAATCAGGGAAAGTCTAGAGAAAGTCTAGAGTCTGTATGGAAATGCCTGTGTCCAAAAGATAATAAAACTGTCCTAGAAAACTTTTCTGGAAATTTTTCTTTAGTCTGCTGCTCTAAAATTGAACACTGACATGCTGAGTAAATCTATAGATATCTGCTTTTAGGTTTGGAGTCCATTATTGCACTGTTTCCCAGTATTAATTTATGACAAGAGGTTTTCTTAATTGCTTCTTTTATTCAGTGTCTTGCAACTGAACACCTCTATTTTATGTAAATATCATTCTGTCTTGGTCATTCTATCCATTAGTTCTATTCACACTCAAGCTCTGTGGTCTTTTTCTGATGTTGTGATAAGCATGGATGATTTGAACTACCTCTTTCCATATAAATTCAGGTGTTTCATGTCTTGAGTGCTTAAAATGAGATGAGTCACAATATGTGTGTTTTGTGTGTTTGTATGTGTGTTTGTTTTGTGCTGAAGCGTGAGTCTTGGAGCAGCTGCCAGGCTTGGAAATTGTCTCTGCCCTTAGGATGGTGTGTAATCTGCAGGCTTTGACCTGAACAAAGCAAAGCCATGGCTGGCTGCATGACTGATATCGCCTCATCTCTTCTATTGCTGTTGGGTTAGCCCAAAAAAAACCTCAGTTTTCTTTAGCTGTGTGGGTGTTTGAGTGTCTACGTGCAACATATTTCCAAATGGAGAGCTTCCAGCATGTGGGCTTGGAACAATACCGAGTTCTTTAAGAGAGAAGGATGTCGAAGAAACTGCACGTAGCCATCATAGAGGCGCCAAGGGAGCTCCCTTCCCCTCCATGGTGGTTATGTTGTCCTTATCTCACCTTTTCAGGAGATAAAGGAGTAGTTCTTTCTATAAATAGGTGCAATTGCATTACTGTAAATGTGAATCTTCATGGAAGAGTACTAAGAGTGCATGTTAAATTACAAACCTGACACCGGAGTTTCATTCACACCTGAGGTACACCTTGTTAAAAGGGCTGTTTGTCCAGATTTAACATAATAATTAAACGTTATGGGAGTGCGAATTATTCTAAAAATCCAGGTTTTTTTATTCTGTTCAAGTAGCCAAGAACAATGATTCTTTAAGCAGTTACTCATTGTGAAGTGACATTTACAAGCTAGTAGATATTGAAGTTCCACTGCGGTGACTAGATTATTGCAATGATAAGATCACACAGTGCATGCTGTGACAGATGGATGCTAATGATGCGATGAGCTGTTGCTTTTTTGCTTTATTGTTTTATCTTTCCGTCTGTGCCTTTTGAAATGGAGTTGTGAATAAGTAACTTACACTGCTGTGCACTATACAGTAAGGTGGGCTTTGATACCACTGATGGATGTTTCTTGAGTAATTGCATTTCTGAAGACATTTATTATGTAATTTACATGTAACTGCATTTTACTTTACAACAAAATGTACATTTCGACATGTACATGTAAGATAAATCGTGTTGTTAATTTATAAACTGTGTAGATCTGAAGAGTGAACTACAAGTGAAAGGTCAACTTAACTATAATCTGACTGCCCAGTGAAACAATTATGATGGCAATGTTTTTTGTATTGTTTTGTTTTTGCTATACAGTGAAGGGTTTGGGAACAAAAGATGGATATAAGGCAATAGATCAGAATTTCAGCTTCCATCTCCTAAACCAGATATTATATCAGCAAATCAAAGCTGAAATTCTGATCCATATGTAACAGGGTTAGAAATGCAGTTTGTGAAATAATAATTATTTTCAAATTGTGTTCTGAATTTTATTAATAATTTCATAATTTTGTTTAGAAATTGTGAATTTCATCATATTGAGCCATTTTCTTTTATAGTTATTTTTATTTCTTTTCTGTGGAAATAATATTGATGCATATCGCCCCTTTTTGTACCCCATGGGTGCCATGACTCTTTGGATCTTCAGACCAGCTTGATGCCGGACACCGTGGATGCTGTGCTGCTGTTCTGCTCTACATTTCAAGATCAACCTGTGGTCAGACTTGCAAAAGAAAGCTAATTGGGGCATACTGTTGTATTTATTTTTGAAAAAGTTGAAAAATTATTATTTTTGTTTTCAAAAACATTTTTTTTTGCTCTATTTTACTTTGTTTTCATAATAATACACACAACGCAAGTACACGTATAATATATATATATATATTTATATTTTATTTTTATTTTATTTTCCCTGTAGCCAAGATCAGTTTATAACAAAGCAATGGATAGTTTTGCAGGTCCTAATTCACCAAAGGGAAGGGGTGTTTGGCTTGATTGTGTTGCTGGCAGTAGGGATGTGGGACATTCTAAGTCCATAGCTGATGATTACACAGATACAGGGTTTGGTCATAACCCGGGTTATACTCCTGTTAGTGGGTTTAAGAGGGAGAATCTTCTTACTTCAGTTAGGGGCACAAATTGGTGAATCCATTGTTACAAAGCTAATGTCAGCTGGTGTAGTAAATATGGCTGGTGACCACATGTCTACTCCAACTGCCCAAACGACACATTGTGAATCTATCAGACATGACCCTCCACATGTGACAGTCCATGTTAAGTCAGACAGAGAACTCCCAACATTTAAAGGTGACAGCACTGACAAATACTCAGTCCGGGACTGGATTGACATGACCAAAACTTACCTCAGGAAACGTGAGACCCCTGTGCATGGTCAGTCAGAGGAAATTATGAGCCATTTGATGGGCAAACCCAGAGATGTTGTTCAGATTGCCTTGCGTAGTGATCCAGCGCATGATCCTAAATGGAAACCTGAGCTAATTTACAATGTTCTTCTCCACTATTTCAGTGAGGCTCCCTCATGTCTCCCACTTGCTGACTTTTATGCCACACTGCCCAAACACAAAGAAAATCCAGTTGATTACTGGATAAGACTGAACAAGGCAGCTGATTTGGCTCTTGAGGGTCTGCACAGACAAGGGAAGCAAATAGAGAACATGAATAATGAAGTTGCACTCATGTTTGTCAAACATTGCCCTGATCATGACCTATCCTGCACCCTAAAGTGTAAGCCAATCCACGAATGGACCTCACGTGATGTTCAACTGAGGATTGATGATTATCAGAGGGAGTTAAGCGCTAGTGGCAGAGCCACTGGGGCTGCACAGCTAAAGAGTAACATCATCTCAGTGACCCCTGAGCAGCCCAGTATCCCATCAGCAAATCTTGCAGTGCTTTCGCAACGACACACTCCAAGCCCCTGTACACAAGCCCAACACTCAGTGTGCCTGTCCCCCTGCCCTCCTCATACCTCTGTCCCTGCTCAGGGCAAATCACTTAATAGTCTGAGCCACTCCTCTGTGCCAGCTGTGGCACAAAACCTTCAGTTACAGTCAGAGGATAGACTTCTAATACGAGTTAACATGGTTAAAATGGTTGACATTTTTCGAGAAATGATGGACAAATTGCAGCAACGCAATACTCCTAATCCAACCAGAGGTGGCAGATTTCGGCGCACTTCCCGTGAAAGGCGCCCCAATGAGACAGTCCGTAAGATGTGTAATGACTCAAGCCACACCACCATTTCACATTGCATGTCTGAGAGACTGTGTTTTGCCTGTTTCGCCCCTGGTCACACAAGACTGAATTGCCAAACTAATAGCCCGACCCAGTCCCAGTCTGAGGGAAACTAGTTGACCTGTATTCGAAGGGAGGCAGTAGAGGTCTAAAGATCAACTCCCACACCACTGACACTTCTGATGCTGAGACAGAGTTTACACATCTGCAAGAGATTCATATCATGACTCTGAAATTGTTGATTATCAGAATATTCACAGTAGTGACAGTCTTTTCTATACACTTGTGATGCTGGGTGGGACAGTGACAATTGGTGACATGTTAGACACTGGCTAAATGGCCTGCAGCATCAGTGAAAAGGCAGAGATGAAAATAAAAGGGGCTGGGGTGATAACTGACCAACATAAAGTTGATGTGAACGTGGTCCTTGTTGGATGTGGCAGACTTCATGTTAAACCTAAGTATGCTTTTGATTTGGAGATGGAAGTGTATGGTTGTAAGATGGTGGCTCCAATGCTTGTTGTCCAAGGCCAACATGATGACCTCATACTGGGAACCAATGTTATAAAATATGTCCTGCATCAGTCCAAGCTGTGTGAGTCTTACTGGAAAACAGTATCTGGTCCCTGCTCAAACAAAGATCCTGAAACGGAACAGTTCCTGTCTATGCTCTCAGGTCTGAAGCCCTGGAGAGGTTATGATACTCCTGAGAAGGTCGGTACTGTCAGTTGTAACTCAGCTACCTGTCTTGAGCCTGGCCGGGAGTATCTTATCTGGGGAAAACTGCCCAAAAATGCAGTCATTTCAACAGGCAGTACAGTGATGATGGAACCAACATCATCCCGCTCAGCTCCCAGAGGTGTTTTAGTGGCAAGGATTATAACTCCATTGTGGGGAGACAGGTGGGTTCCACTAAAGCTCATTAATACATCTGACAAGCCTGTGTTATTAAGACGAAATGCAAAGTTGGCTGATGTTTACCCTTGCTTAGCGATTGAGGACGTGGATGTCACTGAGCTACCAGAGGGTCAGTTGGCTAGCTGTTCGCAATCACTGATGACGCCAATTGCTGATGAGCAGTCTATCCAAGAAAAGCTTCAGTTGGGCTCAGTAATATTGACGTGGAGTCATGTGAAGTGTCTGAGCTATGTAAGAGAAGGATGGCTGACATTGTTTTGGAGTATGAAGACATTGCATTCATCTCTCAGACAAAAGACCGTTCAGGCTCTCTTACAGACGATTGCCCCCTGGACAATACCAGAAACTCCGCCAGGTGCTAAGTGAGATGGAGGACAAAGAGATTATAAGGAAATCAACCAGTGAGTATGTGTCACCTCTCGTACTTGTGTGGAAGAAAAATGGAGATCTCCGCATATGTACGGATTTTCGCTGGTTGAATAAGAGAACCCTGAAGGATGCTCATCCTCTCCCTCATCAGGCGGACTGTCTGGCGGTGCTAGGAGGCAACAGTCTATTCAGCATGATGGACTTAACATCCGGGTTCTACAACATGCCTCTTCATGAGGAAGACAGGAAGTACTCAGCTTTTACAACTCCAGTGGGCCTATATGAGTACAACCGTCTCCCTGAGGGCCTGTGCAATAGTCCAGGGTGTTTTATGCGCATGATGATGAGTATTTTTGGGGACCAGAACTATCTAAGTTTGCTGTGCTACTTGGATGATCTGCTGGTGTTTGAGAGGCTCATAAAAACAAACCGTCAGGCAGAAAGTTGTGTGCAGCTGACTGGACACCGCAGCAGGAACAGGCCTTTGAACACCTTAAGGCTTCACTGGTTAACTCTGTGGTCCTTGCTCACCCCGACTTTACCTGTCCCTTTGCTGTCTCGGGTACAGGATGGGGAAACCAGAGCCAGACCAATTGCGTTTGCCAGCAAGTCACTGACTCAGGCCCAGAGGAACTACCCAGCTCATTGCCTGGAGTTTCTGGCTTTAAAATGGTCAGTTTGCGATAAGTTCAGCCACTGGCTCAAAGGCCACAAATTCACAGTTTGGACTGACAACAACCTGTTGACTCACATTCTTCCAAAGCTGGACTGTTGTGAGCAATGCTGGGTGGCCAAGTTGGCGAGCTATGACTTTGACATTAAGTATGTCCCAGGTCAGCAGAACATCGTAGCCAACGCCTTGAGCCACATACCATTTGTCAAGTCGAGTGTTGGCCAAAGGCTGCTTGCTGAGCCCTATGCAAACCTTCTGAGTGAAGTCAAAGATGTATCATGTAATTCTGTTCAAAATGCCTTCAAGTCATCCAGTGGTCATGTGAAACCCACTGCAGTGAGTAACAATGTGCAGTTGACATGCAATCCACCTCACAAGTGCACACGGTCTGTTAGAATGGAGGACGTGTCTGCGGTATTACAGTCACATCTTGAATGGGAAATTGGTCCCAGGGCCAGAGCAGTGGAAACATTGCAGTATCGTCCTCAGTTGGTACCACCTGGACTTGATACCTTACCTGCATACACTGACCTTCGTGAAAGACCTTCGAAAAGACCTCCGTGATAAGCAGTTGGAAGATAGAATTCTCTCTCATGTCCTGTATTATGTTGAGAGGCAATGGAGGCCTTCTAGGAGGGAAAGAGCTAAAGAATCCATCTCTGTCACCAGATACTTAAAGCACTGGGATAAACTTATTGTGAGCAATGGTGTTCTATATAGGGTTTCAAAAGACCTGAAAACCAGAGCAAAGCGGTCCCAATATGTTGTTCCTTCCTCTCTCAAGGATGAAGTCCTAAAAGGAGTTCATGATGAGGCTGGACATCAGGCTCAATCCAGGACTCTAAGTTTAGCAAGACAGAGATTCTTTTGGCCGAACATAGACAGAGATGTTAGGGATTATGTTCGCCATTGTCAGCGATGCATCGTCAGCAAGACAGCCGAACCTGAAGGGAGGGCTCCACTGGAGAGTATAATAACAACTAGACCACTGGAGCTGGTCTGTATTGATTTTTGGTCGGCTGAAAACTCCAGTAACAAGTCGGTGGATGTTTTGGTGATAACAGACCATTTTACAAGGATGGCTCAGGCATTTCCCTGTAAAGACCAGACGGCTAAGCAGGTGGCGAGAGTTCTGTGGGACCATACTTCTGTGTATTTGGATTTCCTGAACGGATCCACAGTGACCAAGGTGCTAACTTTGAGAGCCAAAAGGTCTCTGGTGTCAGAAAATCACACACTACCCCCTATCACCCCATGGGAAATGGGAGCGTAGAAAGTTTTAATAGGACCTTGGGCTGTATGATCCGCGCTTTGTCACCTAAAGCTAAAGCTGATTGGCCGCGACAATTACGGACTTTGACGTTCATGTACAACTGTACAGCCCATGAGATGACGGGCTATTCCCCTTTTTACCTCATGTTCGGCCGTATCCCCCGCCTTCCTGTTGATGTTTTGTTTCATACTGTCCTTAATGATTCTGATGTGGCAAGCTATGACAAATACGTGGTTTCTCTATCTAATGACCTGAAGGAAGCAATGCTGATCGCCCAGGACCATGCTGTAAAAGAGCAGAAAAGACATGCTGAGCTTTACAACAGGAAAGTAAAAGGATCCAATACTGAAATTGGGGACAGAGTGTTATTAGCCAACAGAAAAGAGAGAGGTAAAAAGAAACTAGCTGATAAGTGGGAATCAACCATCTACACGGTGGTGGACATGAAAGAGACGACACACACATACAGAATATGTGACACAGCCACTGGTGGTCCATAGGAATTTGCTTTTGTTGGCCAACTTACTTCCTGTGGGAAACACATCCGAAATGTCTGACTTGCCTTCACCAACGTCTGCAGCAGAATCATCAGTTAAGGACACTGACGTTGTAGCAGAGACTCTTGAGAGAGAGAGCGAGGATGGTTGTGAATGTAGTGGAGACTTTGATGCTGGAAGTGTGAACGGCTTGTCTGCATGTATGAGTGATGAAGTGAGCCACCTGACTGATTAACCTGTTGATTCTGAAAGGAAAACAATAGAATGGATCTCACAGTTGTCTGCACCAAGTTTGTCACAGGTGGATGCTACTGATATAACAAGTGTGTTTTCTGGACCTACAGACAATTCAGCCTTACCTGGAAACATCATGACAAACCAGTCTGTAACTTGTGACTCTGGATCTGTGTCTAATACTGTTGATGACAATACAACACAGACAATCAATGCACCACACACTCTGTACACTGTTGACCAGACCTCACTCACGCATTGTGATCTTTCCGATGCACAAACACAGATCAGATCGAGATTTGGTCGGATAGTCAAACCTGCTACTAGACTGATATAAACCATGTCAAGACAGGACGTTGTTCAGGATAAATTCGGTGTTAAATCAGTTTGCAAGTCTATGTTGCAGTCTCTTATCAAGTAAATTTCAGACTAGATTGTTCAGGCTTTAAGGGTGTAAAAGTGTGTTGTAATGGTGCATGAATTGTTTTATTATCTTTCATGGGTTGAAGTCTTTGGGTCTTGTGGGGTGTACAAGGCACCCTATACTTCATCCTTATGGGATACTATAGGTGTTGGTGTTTTTTGTTTAACGACCCTGTAATGGTAAATGGAAAAGTGCAGGTAGTCTTTGTCATACTGTGTAGTTGGAGCTCAAATTCGATAAAATTCAGTGGGGGGTGGATGTAACAGGGTTAGAAATGCAGTTTGTGAAATGATAATTATTTTCAAATTGTGTTGTGAATTTTATTTAGTATTTAATAATTTTGTTTAGAAATTGTGAATTTTATCATATTGAGCCATTTTCTTTTATAGTTATTTTTATTTGTTTTCTGTGGAAATAATATTGATGCATATCGCCCCTTTTTGTACCGGACCAGTTTCAGCCGAGCAGCGCGGACCAACTTCAGCAGCGCTGCCCAGGCGCGACTCTGATGGAAATAGACCCCGCCCACCATCAATTTACATTTTACCCACAATTCTCCGCTAGGAAGCGCAAGTGCAAACCAGGCTTGGCAAGGCGCATAGTAGAAACAATATTAAATAGTCCTGAAATTTTGAATAAAATTGAAGAGGCTTTGGAAAATAGAAGAAACTCTTCACAAAATGCAGAAAATGAAGTTAGAAGGCTTTTTATTCCTCAGGTTTGAACACAAACAAGACCAGCAACACAATCGAGACCAAAATTTAAAATTCCTGATTTGAACAGCCCCTTCCATTGCAACTTATGCATGTAATTTCACGAAATACTGTCGAACAACACTGCAGTTTCCATAAAGGAAAAATAAACATGAGAAATTTAAGAAGTTCAAATTCATAATGTCTGGCTATATTGTTGTAGCCTAAGCTTCCATGTGCACTTTAAACTACAGCGAAGAATTGTGGGTAAAATTGATGGTGGGCGGGGTCTATTTCCTGCTGCGCAAGTAAACCACCTCATCTCTGCGCTATCCAGACTGTTGCGCTGCGCTGTCCATTGGGCCGCGCAGATATTTGGTCCGCCCAGGGCGGCTCAATCGGGTGGCACGCTTTCGTCCCACTTTTGATGTGTTTGGCTTCCCATAGTTATGCATGGCTGAGGGAGAAATAAATCTTGGACAACAGGCCTTGGTGTCACATGTGTCTATGCCCTATAAGCAGTCCTGTTACACATATTTCATATCATATTCATCTTTTGATCTCAAACCTAAATGTCTTATGTGTACCAAAAAAAACAAACAAACAAACATAGATTTGGCTTTGCTGTTCCAATATTTTCAGAGGTGACTGTATAACTCATGTATATGTCTTCTTGAAAAGGGTCCTCCCCAGTTAATATTAAACTCCTAGAGACTAAAATCAGAATCTGGCCATCAGTTAGAGCAGCCTTGCTGGAAAAGTCAGTAAGACAGTTCAAGGTTGATCAGATTATATGCATATCAACCATAGTCCAGCACACTGAGTTGCTCAGGGATAACAGATATAACACAACTAGAGTCTTCTGCTTAATTCAAGTAAGTGTTTTTTTTTAGTATTATTATTATTTCATTTTTTAATCTTTTATTTTCTGCTTGACTTATATTCACAAAATTCTTATTTGACTATTTCAATCACCCTTTTCTGACTCACACACCAGTTAATGAGTGACTGTGATGAACTTTGCCTTTTTGCTTCGCTTGTTACCTTTGATAATTATGGTTGAATGAGGTTTAGCTTAGTCTACTAGTGAACACTAGTTGTTTAATTAGCTAACCTGGTGTAAAAAAGAACACTTTTCATGGATACAGGGACTCGAATTCTGCATTTTTTACTGTGAGTTTGTATTATTAGTCCTATATAACCATGGTTCACACAGAGGGTTCAAAAAATAGCCCAATGTTATCAGCGTTTTTGGATGTATGTTTCAGTTCCTCTCATCATTAGCCTGTTTTACTGAATGCTTGAAGTTAACCGATTTTATTAAAACCTCCACAACAAGCAGGCCTACAAATGTTAACCTGAAACTAATGATGACTGGCTTCATTTTAATCACAGGTGTTCATAGCATGAAAAGTTTAGAAACAGCTCCAGTAAACAGTCATTATATAGCCAAAGTATTATTGTACAAGGTCTGCAAAAGGCTTGAGGACCCCTATTATATATAGCACTATTTCTAAAGAAATTAATTAGACCAGCTAAAATGTACGTAGATGTTTATAGCTCATATGGGAACCTCTGAGTGTAATCATAGTGCATTTGGTAGTGAGAGTGTGAGTCACTTGACAGTAGGAAATAAGTCAGTGGTGTAATTTATTAAAATATCAATTTTATCCTAAAGTTATGACATTATGAAAGGTGACGTTGGTCTGGCGGAACTTTTATTATGAAACCTCTCGCGCCGCCCGGATTGTTGTTAATGTTGCAACACGGACTGTCAAACCCAGGAGAGTTGCCTAGCAGTAAGAATCTGTGTTTGCAAACAGTTTGTTTTTATTTTAATGACTGTCTGTTTAAATTTACGGTGTATTTCATGAATGGCGATATTTCAATGCCATTTAAGTGTATTATAGCTAACCTCTTTCCTAGTTCTAATGTTGTCTTGTTAGATAGCTAGCTATGTCGTTAGCTCTCTGGTTTTAACAGTAATTACCGCATATAGTGGTGTTTTTGTAGAGAGCTCTGCTGTCACTCTGTCTTTATAGTCTTGTTTGTTACGAAAACAAATGCACGAGGCGTGACAGAGAAATGTTTGGGCTTTTTGTAGTAAAACAAGATTGTAAGGTGTGTTTGTTAAACCCCTCAGTATCTGCTGCATTCCTTGGCACTACTTCACCAACTTCCCAAAAACACGGTTTCATGTCCCTGTTTGTCTCGAGACCTGGCACGTGCTGTTGCTTGCATGTTTTGTTTTTTATATCTTAACAATGTTTATTAGAATCTGATCATTCTTGGAAACAAGGACTGTATTCCAATAGGTAGTAAAAGAAACAAGTGATAAGTGAGGAGAAGAGATAATATTATGGAACATTTTTTAGATTAAGGGTTAAAATTTCACACTCGTGTCAAATTGTTTAGCTTGAAGACTACTGGGGGTTTCTAATTGTTTTCAACTTGCTATTATATTATACTGTGTTTTAGAGATTTTGGAGACTTGTCATGCTATCAATAATGCATCGCTTACCAGAGGGAATGACAGTGTGTGGCATTCATTGTCCCCCAAAAAAGCTCAGATCTAGTGAGAATTTGTCACATTCTGTTAAAGAAACATGGCTAGAAAATACTTATCCACAAATGCGTAAATCTAACAAAAAGATTTTTTGTTTTTTTCCCCCAAAGCCCACAGGAGACAAAAGTTTTCATGACAGGCTAAAAATCACTTGTTTGCTTGTTTCGATGCCTTAAGCTAGGGTGCAGAAAAAGTAATTAAAATGAATTAAATGTGAAAGTGCCTTTTCACATATTTGGCAATTCTGATCACATTAACATTTATATATCTCATCCTCACAGTTTTCCTGTAACAGAGATCAGGCATGAATCAAGGATGAAGAAACACTAAAATGAAAGAAAGAACATGAGAAAGAAAAAGAAATATTGTAAGCAAAAGAAAGAATGAAGAAATAAATGACAGGGGGTGGGAAGAAAAATGTGTTTTATAAAAGGGAAAAAAAGAGAAAAAAAAGAATGGACCAGAAAGAAAGGAATGGAACAACAAAATAGCAGGAAAACAAAATAAATTTGAAAAAGAAGGAATGAAAGAATACAAGAAAAATGGAGGGACCAAAGAAAGTGAGATAGAAGAGTAAAGACAAAAACATATAAAAAAAAAAAGAAAGAAAAAAATAATAAAAAGAACATGAGCAAGATAGATAAAAATGGTTAAAAAAAATTAAGAAACAAGACAGAAAGAAAAAAGACAAAACATTTTGAAAAGAACGAATTGACAAAGTAATAATCAATATAAAATTGCTCCTTTGGTTTTGTGAATCTAAAGAAAAAGCTTCTGGTTTATTTCTGAAACTTCGGTGCAAATTTACAGATCTGTTTAAGTTACCCTGCTTCATTTGTGTCATATCCCTACCAACCATTTAATTCCTCATATGTCTTAATGCTGAACAACACATTTCACAAAATGTATGATTCAAAACATAAACACTGTTGCTGCAGTGTTTAAACAGGATCTATATTCATGTATACATCTTATTAGTTGTGTTTGCAGTTTTGTTTTCTTGGCTACAGCGATGATGTTTGTTCATACTTGCAGGATGGCTCAGGATGGCAAGGTCCTGGCTCTGGGAGTTCTGGCTGGTGCTGCAGGGATCAGTTTGGCAGCTTTATGGTACCAGAGCCGGAGAGCTGTGGTGGGGGCAGCAGGGACAAGTACCTATTATCTGTCAAGCAGCAAAAACTCAAACCAGCTTGGAGGCGGTGTGGCATTGCAATCAGGCCAGACAGAGGTGCTGGATCGCCTCGGAGCTCTGATTCAGTGTGTGTCGGAGCTGAAAGAGGAGGTGAAGGCCCTGAAGAATGCTCTTCCACACCTGCAGGACCACATCAGAGATGAGTTAACAGGGCGGAGTCGCAGGACAAGTCCACTGAATAGAAGCACACCTGTAAGGAGGAAGAGAGCCAGCGGTGTGGCCAGAGGACAGGGGCAGAGCTCAGAGGAAGCAGAAAGTGAAGGAGGGTGAGTGTTTAGTTCCAGTGTCTGAGTGTGGATAAGTGCATTATATTATAGTGTATTACAATGAAATTAACAAGTGCAGGACACAATCATCATTTAGTCAGATTTATCATACTGACCTGTTTCACTTTAATGATGTTTAAATGCTGTGGCTTTTTAAAAGTCAGTAGAACAGAGAGATGTTCACAAAGGCAGTTCCTTTGACTCTTACTCAAGGTGGGTAATGATGTTTTTCTGGATGTGGACAAGTGCTGAATTGCCTGAGTCTTTCCCTCTCCTGTCTGTTAATCACATCGCTGTTTACATTGAGCATTTTCCCTCATTTTCAACTCATCTGCACTTTCATGTTCTGTGATCACACACACTGCCAAATGGGCAGGTATGAAGCAGTGCCTGGGGTGTGAGAAAGGTGTGTGTATGTTTGTGTGTATGTTTGTGTGTGTGTGCATGTGAGTGTGTGCGCGTGTGTGCGCGTGTGTGCATGTACATTTACGTGATTGTATGTATTTACATTTGCCTTTATGTATATATTTGTTTTGTGTGCGTGTGTGTGCGTTTGTGTGTACTCGCGTGTGTGCGTGCAAAATCTCATACTGGCAAAATCTCGTACTGCAGGCCCAGTCAGCCTCATTCAACCTCACCTCTAATTCCTTGATCACATGCCAAAACAAAATAACTTAAACAACAGATGCCTTTTCATAAAGCATCCGTCTGAAAATACCAAATTTATGAGGGAGAATTATGTAATTCTGTCTAATAGATCTTTCTAATTTGCTGTGGATGAAAAGGTTTTATGAACCTGAAAGATCAAGCTTTTTTTTTTTTTTTTTATCCCCAGGCTCCTTTTCAGAATGTCATGTGTTCAAATCCCCCCCACTGCCAAGCTGCAACCTCCTGCCCAAGGCCCCAAAACACCAACTCCGACTTGATTAAGAGAATTTACTCAATCTTAAATAGCTGAACAGGTTCCAGTTGGATTTTCTAATCCAGTTCAGCCCTTCCTAATATTTTAAAATCTTCCCAGATTTGGAAAAGCATATTTTAAAAAACAGCATATTTTAATAGAGTGTAAAAGTACGAAATTATTATTAACAGTATCCCCATTCATCCAGAAATTCCTTCCAAAACTAAATAAAAAAATTCTCATTAAATCAAACAGATTATTGAAGTATTTTCCAAAATGAACGTGGCCAAAACTATGTGGATATCTGACCATCACACTCATACATTTTAAAGGACACAGTTGTATAAGATGTCTTTCTGTGCTGTAGCATTAAGAATTCCCTTCACCGGAATAGAGAATAATATAATGAACAGACATGTAGGTGCCATCTAAGTTGTCATGTCTATTTAAATGTCAAGGTCACATGACTGTGGGAGCAGTGAGAGTGGCACTGATGGTGGAGGTTAAAACACTTGTTGTATGTATTCTCAATGAGGGTGACTTTTTTCCACACAGTATAATTCTATAAGACGTCCAAATTTCTTTCAGTAAAGACCTAAGCAGTTGTCTGAACTTGTGTCAAAAGGTATCAGTGTTTGCATGTTGGATGATTACAGAATAAAAGACAACACACAAGCCATGGATGATTATTGATTGACAAATCACATAAGTTATTTCCTCACTTAGGTCCTCAGAGGTTTATAGTTTGCTATTATGAAGCTGCTACACGTATAAATTGTGTGTTAGTAAAAAGTGTAGAAATTGATTACATTTTTCAATCATTTATTTGGCTTACAGTCACTACAGCACTGCAGCTTGAAAAATTTTGTAAGCACACCACACACTCGATCACAAGGACTATCATACAGTTGATACCAAAGTGAAGCCATGAACCAGATGTCCCTGTAACAGAGCTATTCATTTCTCAGTTCCAAAGCAGCAAACATTTTATCTAAGCAGATGAAGGTTAATAGCCTTGCTCAAGGGTCCAACAGTGGCAGATTGCCAGTGCTGGGATTTCAACTCACTGCTCACAGTCTTCTTGTTGATAACCCACTTTACCCACAGAGCCGTAACATGTTTTGCTTCCTCACTTTAAATCAGCACCCACTGGGATTACATTAGTTGGAGGCTTAGCTCTCTGCAACTCTGTGCAGCAATTTGCGAGAAGTGATATTTTAACACTTTGATTTGCATTGAAGGGCAGCACAGTGGCTTAGTGGTTAGCACGGTTGCCTCACAGCAAGAAGGTCCTGGGTTCGAACAGGCGGGGACCTTTCTGTGTGGAGTTTGCGTGTTCTCCCCGTACCTGTGTGGATTTACTCTGGGTACTCCGGTTTCCTCCCACAGTCCAAAAACATGTATATTAGGTTGATTGGTGATTCTAAATTGCCCATAGGAGTGAGTGTGAGTGTGTGTGGTTGTCTGTCTATATGTGTGGCCCTGTGATGGACTGGTGACCAGTCCAGGGTGTACCCCTGCCTTTCACCCAATGTGTGCTGGGATAGGCTCCAGCAGATCCCCGTGACCCTAATTACGAATAAAGCGGGTATAGAAAATGAAGGGATGGATGGATGTAAATAGATTTACATTGCATGAGCTGTCGATATTACTAGAAATTCATTAGTTAATTAAGTGCAGCAAGTCATCATGACAAATAAAAATGGCATCAAAATTAAATTCATATTAATTTTGGAAAAAAAAAATAAAATTAAAGACTCGTATAGTCTTGTGTTCATCCGATTTAGTGCTCCTGAGAATGTCTAGGTCTTGCCTCTGGCAGTTGAAGCAATTGTGGTTTGTGGGTTCTTTTTTGGTTGTGTACCTTCTAGCACTCTATTTGCTTTTCTTACCATGTCTTTCCCATGGCTGAGGAAAAAAGACGGGTTTGTAACACAGACTGTTTCAATACACAAAATCTAATTCTTGAGCCATGTCATGGGGACTTTAATACTCACTGATTTTTCATTCTATAGTGTATAATTAGTTTCATTTGGTTCTGCTTGTTTCTGTAACAATATTCACATTAATCTTTTTGTCAAAGATATTAAATTTTGCTGAGCATAGCCTGATGAAATGTTAGGTCAAAGATAAACAGTTGGTCGCTAATGCAAAAGACACTGCAGATGCTCTACTGACAAAGATATGATCATGTAGGCAGAAGAACCTGTAACGTAAGGTGTGTAGTGGAAAAGATAAGATAAGATAGAGCTCTATTAATCCGATGGAAATTATTTTGCCCATACACCGGAGAAATAAATATAAATTAGATATGCTACATATACAAAATATACAAAAAGGTGTTTAGGAATGGGCAGGCTGTGAAAAGTGGAAATAAGTTTCGAAAATAAAATGTTTATGAAGTATTGAGAGGAGTACAGGTGTGTGGCTGGATGATTGCTTGAATATGGAATGTTTGAAAAGAATGAGTGTGTAGGGAGTAAATGGACAAGGTATGTTTGTGTGTTCGTGCATGCATGAGTGTTTGTGTGTGTGTGTGTGTGTGTTAAACAGAGACACAGAGGAGGCAGGATATTTTGGCGGCATACTCAGCAGTGAGAGCACTGCAGGAGCTTGTTGAGGCTTCACCTGATTTGACTTCATCTCCACACATCTTCCATTTCCTCCATTGCTCTAGACTCATGTTTAAGTGCTTGACTAAAACACTGAAACTTGGTATTGAGTGAGGAGGTTCATCATTTGAATAGTGTTAATAAAATACTAAAGCCTTCTGCTTAAAAGTTTTTTTTTGTGCTTGGATCAGGTGAGACTTTAAGCGTGTGTTTTAAATATGGTATTTAAGAATAAAAGAATCATAGAGAGAGAAAGGGTCGTGAATAGCTACATAGAATTGTTTATAGAAATCATTTCCAATACTTGTTTTTATGGTTCTTTATGCTTATACTGCCTCCTTCAAAAGTATTGGAACAATTCTTTTGCTTTTCATATACACTGATGATGGACCAGATTTTCAGATTTCATGTACTGATGTTTAAATCTTGTTTAAAAAAAAAAAAAAAAAAAAGGAACATGTGAAGGGCTGAAACACTGAGAGCTGTCAATAAAAACTCCAAAATAACCATCAGTGACATCACCAATGACCTTAATAGGGCAGGGCTCAAGATATCACAGTCCATCGTTCAAAGAATACTTTGAGACTAAAAATATAGAGAACACAGCGCAAGATACAAACCACTCATCAGTAGTAAGAATCAGAAGGACAGATTGGAATTCACAAAGATGTACAGAGATGAGTCAGAAAATTTCTTAAACCAAGATTCATCATTACCACAGTGATGGAAAGGCTAAAGTGTGGAGGAAGAAAGGATCTGCTCATGATTCAAAACATACAAGCTTATCAGTCAAGCACAGTGGAGGTAGTGTCATAGCTTGTGCTTGCATGGTTGTTTCTATAACAAACTCACTAGTCTTCACTGATGATGGAACTCATGATGGTAGCAGCAGAATTAATTCACAAGTCTACAGACAAAATTCAATAGATATTAGAAAATTTGATTATGTTTTTCCCCCCAGCAGAGGGCGACAAACCAAGAATTCTTGCCAAACACCACCATCGAGAATTGACTCGCAGCTCCCCTTGAAATTCATGGAAACCCAGCTTTCTTTTACTGTGTAGTTATTAAGCAGCAACAGCACAGAAGTCAGACATGTGTCTAGCAGCCTCTCTAATTAAAGATCTCTTTTGCTCACTGTGGGATTATGAAGATTAAGAAATTCCTCTCCCTGAGGCCCCTTTGCTGGCAGAGGCCCAGCCCAGCTGCATCCACCCTCCTAATCCCTGCATCCATTTCCACAGCTTTCTCTGTCTTTCAGGCCCTTCCCGGAATCCCTACCATACCTGATCCTGCTTAAGATGTCCTTAAGTTATAGCACTTCCCGAGTGGGAGCAGTGCTACACTACTATAGGAATACTGTGCAACCTGCACATTTATGCAGTTATCTAGCCAGCCA
Organism: Hemibagrus wyckioides; assembly: GCF_019097595.1. Lineage (NCBI taxonomy): Eukaryota > Metazoa > Chordata > Actinopteri > Siluriformes > Bagridae > Hemibagrus > Hemibagrus wyckioides. The sequence continues at coordinate 12,747,422 of NC_080712.1, forward strand.
GTCATGTGGAAGCAGAGCACTGCATAAAATCCAAAACTTCAGTAAATGTTCACGTTAAACATCATGATGTTTATGGTTGTTGGTGCTAGATGGGCTGGTCTGAGTAGCTCAGAATAGGAATCTGAGTATATAGTGGACTCAGGCTCTCAAAAACTTAGTGGATGTTTTGCCAGTCATGAAGTGTCCAGCCTCAGATTTCTGTTCTTGGCTGAGAACCTGATGTTGTCTTTAGCTTTTGTATCTGGGATCAATTTAAAGTTCATGTTGGGCGTTCTGAGATGCTTTTCTGCTCACCATAGTTGCAAAGAGTGTTTGAGTTACTGCTGTTTCAAAACGAAGTATTTACAAGCCTTATCCGGTCTCACTAATCAAGCTCTGCTGTTTGCTTTTCTATATATAGCATGTCCATGATCGTTCACCTTCACTCCTGTTTTGTTTTAAAGATTATCTTTTTGAACACTAATAATGGTTTGTTGTTTCATTTGCAAAGGTTTTTGCGTTTGTGCCTGCCACCTTTTTCAAAGATTTATAGAATCCCTGTTTGTTGATACATATAGTCTGTGCAAGTTTATTTTGTGTGTTGCTGTGTCATATCCTCCTTGTCCTTGATGCTCACAAAGAATGGAGGTACAATGCTGTTGGATGCTTCATTCTGATCAGAAGGTTTTAATTAATTGGCTATAAAAGCAGCTGACACAGTAAGGCTTGTTCTAGTACGATATCATTTGTATAGTAAAAGCTTGCATAGGGACTTGTATGTTTTAAAAATAAGAACAGTCAGAGGTAAAGCTGTAACTAAGTATTCTGACACTGGAAGGTTTTCAGGACTTTAAATCATGCTGTTTTTCGTAACTATAAATTTGTTCAGTAAAATAAGAAGATTTAAAAAAGTATTTCATTTGATGTTGTATATTTATTTTTACACTCTGAAGTTAGCTGAGCAGTTTGTGGGACATGCAAAAATCATATTTCAAGAGACTTATCATTTTACTTATATGTGTGTAAACGTTTGGCCAGTTATTATAAAACCTCACACTATCTGATGAGGACAACAAAGGCACTTTACCTAATTTGCCAGATAGGGCGCTGGTGGCTCAGTGGTAAGTTTGTCACCTACCATGCGGAAGGCCCGGGTTCGATTCCCAGCCAGCGCCCACACCCTAGCCACTGGATGCAGTGCTGGTCCCAAGCCCGGATAATTGGGAGGGTTGTGTCAGGAAGGGCATCTAGCGAAAACCCGTGCCAAGTTGTTATGCGGACCAGTGGGTCTAGCCATGGCATGTTGGTGGTCCTGGGAGTTAAACTCACAACTTCCTTCATCTTAACCACTGAGATAACAAATCAGGATAAACTCAATGATGTGGCGTTAAAAAAAAATTGCTCAATGATGTGGCGTTAAAAAAAAAAATTGCTGTGCCATATGAGAATTAAAACCATTTGGACAATATTTTCCTCCAACAGCACCTCTCATCATTTTTTAGAGTTTATTTCAATACCCTTAGTGAATATGAAGCATGTTATGGTAGATGTGCACGTACAACAGCAGCTCAGGCTGATCTGAGACTTGGGGAAACCTTTTCTTACTCCACTTTTCATTGTTTACTCCTGATCCTCATTTCCCTTGGGTTTCTGTGAGCGTGCAGACCCGTCAATGACTGCAGGGGGCTGACAAGCTGTGAGAACCTTATATTTACTACATCATGTAGAAACTTGTAATCCCTTTGACTGTGCCGAGCACACACGTCATAGCTGTCTTTTGGTGCTTTGGGACATTTTAACTATCGCATTTGAACAATTTATCCTTAAGAAGTGTTGATTTAGGAATATTGTTTATATAGGCCCAGACTTGTTAGCTCATTCTAGGCACTGTGAAGGGGGAAAAAAATTACCTTTAGTTAATGAAAATATTGTATAATGTGTGGTGTATATGTATGCTTGCAGTACTAATGAAGCTCTTAAGCAGTGATGCTCAAACTTCATACGTAATTTATAAATTGAGCTGTGAATCTGATTAACATGTCAGTATTGTGTATCTTTCCTAGTGTTATTTAAGAGTTGTTCCTTTGATATCATGTAATTTTGTTTTTAATAGGACTAATCCTTATGGCTGGAAATATGTTTTGTTCACGCAGCAACTGACAGGATGATACATGGGTTCAGGAGACAGCTGTTTGCCAAGTTTAGACTCCCTCATCTATCCCTGTCATCAGTGTTTATGTTGATGATGTACTCTGCTTCCTTTTCAAATCTACATGTTGGGCTTCCATTCAGTAATCCCCTTTTAACTTGGCCACCCACAACATATCTAGACTGTGATTCCTTTTATTGTACCTGTCACTGCAAGGGAAAACTCTTCTGCTGCACTGAACGTGTTAGAGAAAGATAATTGCTAGCAACCTTCACTCTTATTTACATATTTTTTATGACTTCCCTCAATTGAGTATTCCAGGAATAAAACTAAGTTATATTACAAATCAAGGTTAATAGTCATAGGCAAGAAGATGGAAGAAAAGAAAACAGTCATTGAATAGGAAATGTGTTGTTTTTATTGGCAGTTTAATTGAGCCCTTCGTGCTTTCTTTCATCAGTGTCGGAGAAGTTCTTGCTGAAACATTGCTTCATCTTTAAGTTACTGATCCCTGTCTATTGTCTTCTCTAAACAGACTGTGAGGGTGACAGGCTGGGAAACTCAGAGCTTGACGTGGAGATGGGGATCAAAGTTTAATGGAGGAAAAACTGAAGCACATTGATTGTTACATCTGCCACCTGGTTCAGTGCCATCCCCGATGTCTTACTCATGCAACACGGCAGCCAACAAGTGGCATCTGTTCAATACCAGGGTAGATGATGATATCATCAGAGACACCAGGGAAAATAATGAGAAGTGTGGGAAGAATCGATGAGAGATGGTGGGGGTTGTTTTATATGGAGTAAACTAATTTTGCTTTCTGGTAGTGAAAGGTTGCTCGACCTTAGGCCTGAATGGATTTGAGTAGTGTTCAAGAGGCCCAGAGACTGTTTATACGTATCCAGGCACTCTGAGCCATTGTCTACATACTCTAGGGGTTGATGTGAATGAGATCACCTTAATTCATGCAGGTCTCAAAACAGTTGGGATGGCAACGGCTCCATGGGTTATTTTAAAGGCGTTTGGCTTGTCGATTTTTCCCTCTGAAAGCGGTTAAGTCAGAGATTGTCAGTGCCATGCATATTTAAAGCAAGGACTACACCTCAGATGCATTTGTTAGTAGTCTGGAACATGCAAACAGGCAAAGTATTTTAAAGTAAAAAAAAAGCACTAAGCAAAGATTAAATCAAATCAGTATTAGGTTTGACCATCTTCTGCCTTTAATATTGTATTTGATTAAGTATGAAACTTTTTTCAACTTCTCCTGTCACTAACCAGCTAACTAAACATAAGTGGAAAAAATTATACAATACTATTTTATTATTTAACTATATATACTATTAGTATTTTTTAGATGTTATACTATGTTTTGGTGTCCAAAAATTCTAATGAATTGGGATAAAAAGCCTCAAAACACATTTTTTAACTTAAGGAGCACTTTAGTGACAGAGACTTTAAATTAAAAAAATTAAGTAATAACCTTCTATATTATATATTCTTATATATATATATATATTCAATCAGTACCATAATACAGTCACCATAACTGAAACATTACTATTATTGTTATTATTAATGGACATTTTAACTTTTTATTATCTCATTAATACAGGGAAACATATAAGTTCAAGAAAACATTTTAGGTAAAGACATTTGCTCTGTACCTCTGTGCAAAAGGTCAAACTGTATTAATTATGGGTAATTATGGGATTTTAGGAGAAACATGCCATCACTGTAATTAGTGTGCTAATACTCGTTCATTTCAGCTTGATCATGGCAGCACCCCCTTCCACACACTTCCAGCTATCTTCAATCTTTTGAGCATATTAGCGTTCAACATAGCGGTAAAAAGAAAACAGTTCGTGTTTGATTTGAATGCGTTATCAGCATTTTGAGGGCTATTTGTCATTAATGCTCTGTCGACCTCTGTAAACAGCACAGGATGATGAACAGAAAAGGGGTTTTTTTTGTGTTGGCTTGTAGCGTATCATGGGATGCGGAGCAGGAATGTGCTGATCTCTCAGTAATTGGGAGAACAAGCAACAGTACGGAGCTGAAAAAAAAATAAAACTAGTCAGGCTATGCTGATGAGTGAGTCAACCGGTGGACGTTTGAATGAATAAATAAAGGCAAAGCACAACAGGGCCTTTTCATGACCACTTTCCAAACTCTGCTTTGAATAATGGAACCCTCGGATGTTGTTCAAGTACGTGCTAAGTGACGGAAAAGCCACTGACCTCAGAAGTAGAGCTGCTGAAACTCATAGTGTTGGTGCACTACACCTCCATTCAGCATTCATTTAATCCTGCTGTGGTATAGTGTTTACTTTTGACCATCTCAGATTCCTTATTTATGACTATGTGGCAATTTAAGGGAGTTTGTCATTAAGCCAAAGCAGGTTCTATCAGTGTTGTACAGAAGAGTGGATTTCAGCCTGTTGACTTTGGGTGGGGAAAAAAAAGATGAATGTTGGTGGTCTTCAACAAACATCAACATGAAGACAGGAGGAATGTGTCTGTTTTTTATTTGAACATTTCAAGGAAGAGGAAATGGTAAACATTTATAAAAATTGAAGTAACATTAAATGGAAAGATAGCGCTCCCGGAATCTCCACACAAACTCTTCAGTGATTCATCCACTTTTTTATATTAGAATTTACCATATAAGCACAAGATAGAACTGTGCATGGTGTAATAGTCACATCCTTCAAAGCACTGTGTATTTAGATATATTAAAGTTAAATATATCTAAAATGTGGCCCATGTATGTCTTAGCAATATTCATAAAACAAGACACTGCATCATAACCACAGTTAAGCTCTTCTCTGCTCACCTTGGGGCCATATGAGTTTCATTTTGAATCATGGTTATGACTTATGGGTGAGGCATCGAAGTTTCAATATGTATATTGTATATGTACCTGGAGGTGCCTCTGTTTGCATGGCCCGCTCTGACACATCGCAGAACCACAGATGACGCACATTGCCCCTACCGAAGTTTAATGGAGCTCTTTCAAGTTTTCACTTTTCCTTCCTTCAGTCTTTTATTGGTACCTGAGTCTGTTATTAATGCTGCTTTTTACACCTTGCTTTCTACTGACGTGAGATGAAGATAAACTCAAGGTTTTTTTTTTGCAAGCTCTTAAAGTTAATACGGGCTTTGCGTGCCTCACAGTGACCGTACTGAACAAATCTCTCTCTCTCTCTCTCTCTTTTTGTTTGCAGAAAAGCCTTTAGTATCAGTTGTAACATGTAAGAGAGTCTTTTTAATGCAGCTTGGCAGCTATAAACTATTAACCAACATACTTTTCTTTTTAAATGAACCTTGTGGCTGTTTTTCATGTAATCATTAAGCCTTAATCAGTTTCTGGCTGAAGCTGTTTGACTTTTTTTTTTTTTTTTTTTATGAAAACCCTTTGTTATGATGGGATTTAATTACTCCTACCTTGATTTTTCACCAGAAGGGAGTTTCTGCTCTTCCTGGAGGTTGTGGAGAGAAAACACATAAGACAGAACATACCAGTGTTTTTAGCTCTCAGACATATCACATTCTCTGGGTTTCACCACGTTGGCTCATGCAGCATATTTTTGCTGAACAAAGTTAGGCATCATGTTTATATTTTTATAATTACGAACCTATAAAAGTTGCTGAAAGCGAAAAATGTTCCTTGACTGCAAGGCATTGCCACACAGCAATATAATCATTAAATGCAAACACTGAGTGACACTGAGGTAAAACGTTAATGGTCAAATTGCTGTCTGTTGACATTTGTTCAAATGTACAAATTAAGCCCAAAAAGTAAATTAAAGGTTGTTCAGGGAATGTAGAGTATACTGTTGACATTTTGCTTTAAAGATGATCCTTCTCATATAATGTGAAAGATCATCTGTCAGCCACTTTATAGAATCTGTTGACCTTGAACCTAGTTTACATTTTCCATATCACAATCTATTTCTTTCTTGTGATATATATATATATATATATATATATATATATATATATATATATATATATATATATATATATATATATATATATATATATATATATAATTTATTTATTTATTTATTTATTTATTTATTTATTTATTTATTTAGATATATCACAGCACTGACCGACACTGAAGACGAGTTTGAGAGTGAAGAGGAACGCAAAGTTGTAGAGCCGCTGGATGAGCTCACGGTTCTGTTACAGAGAGCAGATGGGCTGCATGCGTGTGATGGAGCTGAAAAGAAAGACGGCTTGTTCACTCTGTTGGATAAGAAAGAAGAGGTAGATCTCACCAACATTCGTATATCTTAAAAGCTCCCCAGACAAATTGATTAGTCTCTGGTGTTCTAATACGTGGTAACACTTTATAATAGCACTAGTCTGGTATGGTAAGGATGTCATGAGTGTCTAAAGAGAGTTTCTGGCTAATTCATTCTCTGACTCAAAAATGTTGAGGTTTTGTCCTTATTTAAAATTGCATTCAATATTATTTACTGTTATGTCATTGGGCACACACCCCCATTTTCTTTTCTTTTTTTTAATATTCCTGAGCAACTGAGTGTTAAGGGCCTTGCTCAGGGGCCTAGCAGTGGCTGCTTGGTGGTCATGGGATTCAAACTCACAACTTTCCTATCAGTAGTCCAACAGCTCAACCACTGGGCTACCACTTTCTCATTTGTGGGTAAATTAAAAATATAAAAACATAAATATAACACTGCATGTTCAAATACTTTTGTTTGGCAGTGCATATTATGTTCAAATGTTTTAGTGAATAATCATTCAAAATATTGAATGATCCCCATTTAAAAGGTTCGGGATAAGTGCAGAGGTTATTATGCAGCATGATTTATTTATACATGACTTATATTTGGCTATAGACAGAACACATTGAAGTTTTGTTTTTAGATGCATGCCAACATTTTAAGTAAGCAGGAAATAGATTTGCTTTACTTGTCAGTATTTAAGGTCTTTTATGTGATTCGTGTCAAACGTGACATATTTTATGTGGTTTTGTTTGGCATTGTTAGGTGGAGTGATATTTGTGAACATTTATGTAAGAGGGCCCTGCCAAAAAAATTTTATATCACTGCTTCAGGGCCTTAGGTATTAAAGGTAGCATTGTTACAAGCATGCGTTTGTTTGCTGAAGTATATATTAAATATTTAAGATTTTTAATATTAAATAATCTCTTATCACTGAACTGTTATTTTTCCTCTGCTTTGCATCTGTAGGACTCATTGTTGAGCACATACTACTACATGTAGCCTTCAAGGAGATAGATTAAAAGTACATGGTTAAAGATGAGGTCATGCATGTGATATAACGTAGATGTCGTTGCTGAGAAGACTAACTAAAGTTATTTTCTATATCAGTATGAACAGAAGTGGCAGTATCTGTGGCGGTTAACCAGAGCCTATGCTGATGCTCATGACCTGGCTGGAGACCTTCAAGAAAAGAAGATATATGCTGAAACAGGTAAGAATATTTCATTTATGCTATATATTTTTCAATTTTTTGTTTATTTCATATCATAATCATTTATTTGTTAAATTTACAAGTTCACATGAATTTAACTTTTAGTTTTCAATTTAAATACATTATAATACAAATTCTGGTCCACATACATACAAGACTATATACTAATGGAAGTCTGTTATGCTTATTGGTTGTTGGTGGCTTAATAATACTGACTACTGTTGTGAATTGGTGATGTGTCATATGGTACTGGTTCTAATGGAATGATGCTGGTTACCTGAAGGGAAGTTCTGGGGTCCATGATCAGCTCGCTTGTAACAAATCTCCTAAATTCAGAGCTGCTGCTGTGCACAAAAGTCACAACTATCTGGTCTTCACGCAGAAGGAGGCTGATCTAAATCATACAGATATGGATCAGGTTAAGCTGCTCTTGATGATCTAAAGCAGAATCGTTGAGCGATGTTGAATTTGTGCAACCTTTGTAGAAAAAGCATTTGCAAATGAGTTTTATATTATTGTGTTTATTTCTTATTTGAGATCTTCATGACATGCTGGTGCCTAGGAATTTCAAATCACTGCACATTACCTGCTTCATGCTTGTTGATTTCCGTGGGGAGATGGACAGATTGGTTCTCATGAAAATCAGTCACCATTTTGATTGTGTTTTGTATGTCGATCTCTAGGTTTGTTTGTTTTTTTAATTACACTGCATAACCAGACAAGCCGCTTTTCTGCTGTAGATAGATTTGCTATTGTTGCTACTAGGGTTGTGTCATCTGAAAATCTCTCAAAGTGGGTTACTTATTGGTGTACAAGGAATAGGCTAGAGGAGAGAGTACACACCATTAAAGGGCCTCAATGTATTTTTTTGTATGTTTTTTCAGCCATAATTTCCTGAATTTGGTAGCTGGTTTTTACCACCAAAAGACAATCCACCAGCTATCAGTCAGGAGGGGTTAAGGCTCAAGACACATAAAGCCAGCAACCCACATATTTTCTTCTCACAGGGCAGAATAATATACTCTGAGGAAAGTGCCATCTGACTTTTTATGCATACCTGAGCTCACAGGTCCTTGAGTTGGCAACAAATGAATATCTCCACCGGGATCTCTCAATGGCAGGACAAAATAGCTTCTGTTGCACCATTTGTGAGTCTGAGAAACACCAGTCCTGATGGATGGGGTTTCTGTCTGGTAAGGTTCCAGCCACACAAGGAAGCAAACAATCCACTTGCAGATGGAGGAGTCAACATTCAGTTGGTTGCTATGGATTAATAGCAAAGCTTGGGTCAGCTGGAGTCAGACATTACTCTGGTATAGGAGCATGGAGTTCCAAGAATAGTGTGGATGCTTGTTTAGCAAACCACTCAGCAGACTGTTATGATTCAGGCTATAGTGGATCATCAAGGGGGTCTGTGACATAAAAAAAAGAAAGAACCACTTGTTTGAAGCTCTTTAGGACCATTGATTTTAAGGCCTTTATTCTTTATGACATTATACTTTATACTCTTCTTTGGAACAGAGAAAGTAAAGGACATCTTGAGGCATGTAGTTATTCTGCATAGAGCAATGGATAGGTTAAAGTTTTCAGTGGAAAAAAGTAACGGGTAGATAGTCTGCAATTGAAATTCCAGTTTATCTAATAAATCTAATTTCTAATCTAATTTAAATAAATCTGATTTCCTCAAAACTCTAATGGGTTTTGTGTACATGTTTGTGTCGCATGTGTTATTGTTCTCCCAAGCACACTAAATTTTACATTACAGTTCTGTAGCTTTGAAATAAAAGTTTGCATTGTATGAGAAATCCAGCTGAATCACAGCTGGAGCAAGATCCCAGTGAGTACTTGTGGCACATTAAGTGTTTCCTTTTCTGTATGCCTTGATGTAAGCTTACCCTTAGGCAAAATTCACAAAAAAAAATACTTCCCAAGAAGTTTAATAGTTAAAATATTGTTGAAACAGCTCAATCGACACACCCATCCTTATGTTTAGGAAATGAGTAATCTTATATAATAATTTTGGCCGCTTATTTTGTTTGTTTGCATAAAATTAGAATTTTAAATATGTGGTAAAGATATATGATTGAACCTAGGCCTATAGTGAAAGGACATTACATTTAACGTTTAGCTCATTTGTACAGCTGAGTAGTTGGGGGTAAATTGCCTTTTTCAAGGGCCCAGCATAGGCAGCTAGGCAGGGCTGGGATTTGAACTCACGCCATAATGGTTAAGTTATTATCTCTTAAATCTTTGACTGGCAAGATAATCACAGAACAGTTTATAATCTTGGGCCAAGTCAAAATGTTTGTTTTTAATAACACTTGAAGGCCTTCAGAGTCTCATGAATTGATCATACAAATCATTTTGCCATCACACTAATAGATAAGCTGCAGAATAATTCTGAGAATCAAAATGAAAAAAAAAATAGTGAATAGTTTTCTCCTTAAAGACTTTGAGATGACCTTATTGCAATTTTTAATAACAAGAATTTTGTGTATACACTAATTGTACTTGTCAGATATCATTTCAAAAGATCTAGCTTGAGTAAAACAAATCAGTGCATGTAGAAGGCCAAAAAGCACCATAAATAAACCCATCGATTAATTGCAAACGATCAGCAAGGGGGAAACAAACTCCAGTGCATTTTAAACATACTGGTAATTTTTTTTTTTGGATAGGTTAAATTTCCTAGGAACTGTAGTGACAATATACTGTCTCTTAATATCCTGTGCATGACACCATCGCTAGCATATCTGAGCATGATAACGGGCATAAATATACAAGGTCCAGCATTTTCTAACAAAGTTGTCTTTGTTTAGACATCACCAGTGCTATTTACTACTTACCCTGCCTTTGTTTCAAACTGTAACACCTGAAATTTAAGTAAAATGAGTAAAATGACAAAGATTTCTGATTTCTAAAATTTACCAGTTGTAATACCATGGAATTCAATCTAGTTTTCAGCAGTGTTTCAACAGTTTTATTCTGTTTTATGAATAACTAATAGCTATTTACTCTTTCATTACAGGAAAGCAAATTGGAGAACAAGCCATTTCATTGAATCCCATGTGTGCTGAAAGTCATCAGTGGTAAGTGTTTATAGCTGCAAAAATAGATGTATCTATCCTATGAGTTAAAATTCAGTTGTTGTAAACAGGATTCTAAGTGTCTATGATGTAGCATTTTTGGTATATTGATGGATTGTTAAGTATTTTTCTCCTTAATAAAGGTACAAGCAGATTAACATTTGGAAAAGAGGAATTGTTTTCATTCATGTGCAGACACAGGTGTTGTTCCTCCAAGGTTCAGTCCTCAACTGTCCACATACCAAAAAGCCCTTTTGCAAAACATCTTATCTAGCCTCCTATTTCAAGGTTACCAAGATAAAACTGTCTCCTAGGCTCTGGTAAACATTCATGTACACAGTATGTCCAGTTAGGGAGCTTTCATGAAATGTTTTACATGCTTCCAGTAAGTCTGAAAATGAAATTTCACACTGTACTGCTGAAAACAAATGGTAAGTTAAGATTCATAATAATTCTTCATGTGTATAAAATACTCTGATGTCCCCTGTATTACAAGAGAAGAAAAACTTCACAAAAGGCTTAACTAAGCGAATATGATTTAAAGCTAGACATAAACAATGACACTGTGTCTGAGTCCTGAACTCTAAATGGTAGGCTATTCCATAACTGTGGGACTGTAAGGGAAAGCTCTGATTCCTGCTTCACTATTTGAGGTACCAACAAAGACCATGTTCCTTTTGATGGAAATGGGCAAAGCGGATCATAAAAGACCAGAACTCAGGGGCTGTGGTGCATGTCCATTCAGTGCTCAATACAGTAGTTCAACAGCAGTATTTTATAATCAAGTTTTATTGGGAGGTAATGCATAATAGTTAAGATGAGGGTTATGTGGTCATATCTTCTTGTTCTACTAAGGTCTCTGGCTGCTGCATTCTAGACTAACTAACATTATTATAGCAAGGCATTATGGTTATACTACCTAGAAGTAACAAAAGCCTGAACTAGTCACTTCAGCACATGATGTATATAAAAGGCCATCCAGAGGTACTATGTAATCAGAACACTTACTTCTAGCTACATGTGGTACCCGTACAAGTACTTCTGTCCTGTCAGAATGAAGCACAAGGAAGTCAATAAGCATCCACTGCCTAATGTGTTGTGTCTGTCTTTACACATTAATCAAAGTGTCTGTTAAGCTGGTTAACAGCTTAACAGACAGATGACAGTCTATCATCTGGCATAGCTGTGTGTCACCAGTGGAAGATAATAGCATGTTTACAAATACTATTACCCAGAAGAAGCATATATAGAGTACAATCAGTGGGTCAAAAACAGAAACTTGTGGAACAACAAACTTTATCTTAGTATGCATAAAGAAGTCACCATTTGCATCCACAAACTGATAATCACCTATGACCTGTGCCAGGAGTGAGCTGTTCTCTTAACTCCAAATATCTTTTGGTATATCAAAGAGAACTGTGTGATCATTTGTGTCAAAAGCTGCTCTAAGGTCAAGCATCATAAGCAAGGATCCACAACCCTAATCACAGGCCAGTAGTATGTCATTTACCACTTTAACCAGTGCTCTCTCTGTGGTATGATAAGACCTAAATCCCGACAGCTAGAGTTGAATGTTATGAATGTTATTCCTGTGTAGGTATGAGCTTAACTGCTGTGTTCCAACCTTTTGTAGGATCTTGGAGAGGTTTAATAATGGCCTGTAGTTGGACAGCTGACTGGGTTCGAGGCCAGGTTTTTTAATCAGGGGTCCATAGGTGCTAGTTTAAAAGATTTGGTTACATAGCCTGTAGTGTCTGTTCTCAGAGGGTCTCATAGATTATCAAAATGAATATTAAATTTACATCTTGGTTTTTGTTTACTTTTTGGTTTTTGTTTGGTTTTTGTTGATTACTAGATCATTATAAATAACTATGACATTTGATTTAATTCATGTTTTTTGTTAAACAGAGTACATATATCACCTGATAGGTAATAAATTCAGTAACAGTAAGTGCTTTAGATTTAAGAGAGAATATTTAAGTCCTCACTTCAGATAAAAAGGTGCTGGCTGTGTGGTCACTATGATCTCATTTTATGTTAATTATGTTATTAAAAAACTTGCTGAGAATTTTTAGGTTTTTGTTTCTCTAGGGGAACAGATACAGTCAGAATATGAGAGTAGTTCTGGCTATAACATAAATATAAGTTTATGGAGTTGTGTTAGTTCTAATATGTAATCAGCTGATGAGGAGAAAAATTGTTTACAGTTGTTAAATTTTCAGCAATAACAAGACTAACTTGTATCAAGGATGTTCCATAACATTAAGTAATTAAATGTAACTATAAACTATAAAACTATAAAATGTGTTGTTCATAAATTAAAAATTGTAAAAGGTGGCAAATCAGTATGGTTATAAGCAGAATAACATGCTCTGGTCCATACTGTTATATAAAAAAATACCCTCTTTGGATCAGGCCTGATCACACCAACCATTGTGTATGATTTTTATATAAGCAGACAGTCCATCATGTGTTATTTCTTACTTATAGAACATTTTCAGTAAGCCCAATGACCTATTTATATAAAATTTTAGAAATGTTATATATCTTTGTATAAGGATGATATATATAATTCCCTGAACATAGGTACATGGTTTCTCACACATTAACTTACTATCTCTCTTTCTCTTATCACGGTAAGGTGAGATATGCCCTGCGTTGTTTCCGTGTTTCTTTGTTATACACAACAGCAGGAGACAGATATCTGTGTCTGCAGAGCTGTGAATGCTTCATTCTGAATCAAATCCTGCTCATGTCTTGACTTGAGCATTCACTGCTCCAAATTTATGAATTGAGTCTGTGAACACTTGGATTACATAAAGTCATTCAGTTTCTCTGGTTTCACCACTGAACGATTGAAAGCAAAATTTCCCAATAAACACACGGCTCAAGAGGCTTAAGCAGAATTGTGATGACAGACATCTTTAAGATAGCTTTGGGAATAAAGCATGCTTAAAGATGTGGTAACTAGGTGTTAAACAGACCAATTCATTTTTAGATTGAGCTACTGTGTGGTTTGGTCTGGTTCAGAGTTTTTGTTGAACAGATAGCATACCCACAGCTTGTATGATCAAATTATACTGTGGTTTTGTTTTTGGCACCTTGACAACTAAGGTACACAATGCAACACATCAATCCTGGGCATTTTTTTATGGATGCAAAGTGAAATATTCAGTACTGTACTCCAGTGATGACATTTTTCTTTCCCTCAAAAAAGTTCTCACTGTTTCACATAGAAGAAAGAAAAGCACTTCCTTCTGTCAAAGAGACCTTTTGAGCTCAGGCAAAATCAGATCTGGCCCACCACCAAGCATTTTTTAACTTTCCCAAGTAATATTTCACACACCAACAACCTGAGATGGATGCTGTGTTTGACCTAAAACTGGATTTGATTATAGAGAACACAGTGATGCATTAACATTTTCAAGCCAAAATACTAGATACTAATTTATTTACCCTTGAGAAAGGGGTAAAGAAGAATGTGTTAGAAAAGAATGACCAATATAGACCTAATTGCCGAACAGAAAATAACATGTAAACGTGCAGCTCATGAAACCGCATGTCTATTGTTAATACCTTGCCCATTGTTAATACAGCTGGAAATAAATGTTTTATGATTTAATGTAGACCCAAAACCAGTATCCTCTGACCTTACATCAGCAAGGCATTGCTAAACCACAGAATGATTTTGCACCATTTTGTATACTTTGCATGTGATTATCCCATTAGTCTTCCAATAATTTTCCTGCCATAGTTAGTCACTGCAATCGCATTTTTCTCCATATTTATTGCCGGACATGAACATTAACTGAAGCTGTATCTGTACGGTTTTATGTATTGTACTTCTGCCACATGTTGATCACTGCACTGCTGTTAATAAGGCATTGTCATGAATGCAGTATGACATGACACGACACAGGTAGTGGATTGTCCTGGTGCAACCTCACTTATTCACCCTTGTTTCAGCAGTACATTCACTGTCCTCCACCTTGCAATTTGGTGTGTATTACTACGATTCACTTCCATTATACTCTTATGTTATTGTTCTTGTTCAGACGTGAGTCTGTAGTCTTATGCGGTTGCAGCTTGTGTGTGTGTGTGTGATTTGTGTGTTTGCATGTCTGTATTTAATCTCTGTTGACATTTGGGAAATATGATGGCTCACACCCTGATATTCCAAGTAATAATGAAGATTTTTCTCTTATCCCTGTAAGTGAATTTAGTCTATTTAAATCCCACTGTGTTGGACTCCTCCATTTCCTCCTTAGCACAGGATTAACATGAAATCCTCAACAGAATTCTCAAGAGTAAAAGAACACATTTTTTTTTAGCTGTAAAATGCAATATTTGTCTGTTGATGGTGTATTGACAGCTTTAGAGGAGTCTGTGCTGCAGGCAGGTGGGTGGGTTTTGTTAATTATGCTTTACTGTGCATTAATACTTCTGTGAAAAGGTTCCAGTGGTTTCTAAGAATCATTCTATAAGGCAAATGAGGTGTTGGAACACTTACCCTTGTGTTATACCTGACAACTGACCTTTGCGCAACATATTTGTCACCTCGCAAATACACTAGCTGGCCTTGAACAGAGTGGTTGAGCATATCTGTGTGAGAGCAGTTTGAGCCTAAGGCAAAGTATGAGGAAATACTTGTGTACACAGAGAGTTAGAGTTAGAAACTGTTTCTGCAGGTCTAACTGAGTATTTAGAGTAGAGGTTTAATGAATCTTACTCGCCCTGTTCACCAGTTTGTTTTTAATCCTATTTGTTATAACTTGGTGGGTTGAAGGATACAGGTTTACGTAACTTCTTGGCAGTAACAGCTCCAGTGTCATTCATTCATTTTTATTACTGGTTCACACGCTTCATCGCTCATGTCAGTCTATCCAGCTTTTTGCTGCGTGTGTGTATGAGCAGGCATGTGTACGAGTGTGTATGTTTAAGTGCATGGAGGAAAATATAGGAATTTATAGGGGTTAGAGTCCCGAGTGACAGCTTAGATTTACAGTTTCTTTCACGGTCTCGGCTTACTTAGTGTTCATGAAAAGCTGGGAGTTCTTTCTTAAAATTTACATGTAGTCTGGTCCGTAAGTATATGGACTTTGACCCAGTTTGCATGATTTTGCCTCATTATACCACCAAAATGCATTTGAAATGAAGCCATCAAGATGCTTTGCCAGGCGTTTTCTGCAACTGCCTTCAGTTGCTGCTTGTTTTCTGGTTTTCTGCCTTCAGTTTTGTCTTCAATAGTATACTTTCATGAAAAGTATACTCAACTGGGACTGGCTAAGCCATTTAAGATAATTCCATTTCTTTGCCTTAAGAAGCTCTTGAGTTGCATGTGGTATGTTTTATCCATCTGTACTATAAAGTGCTGTCCATCAGTTTTGCAGCATTTTACTGAATCTGAGAAGAAAGCATAGTACAGCAGTATAGAAACCATACACTTCAGAATTCATCCATCTACTTCTCTCAGCAGTCACATCATCAATAAACTCCAGTAACTCGGTTCCATTGGCAGCCATACATGCTCATGCTGTAACACTTCCTCCACCTTGTTTGACAGATGATGTGGTATGCTTTGGATCATGAGCCCTTCCTTTCCTTCTCTATACTCTTCTCTTTCCATCATTCTGGTACATGTTAATCTGCACTTCAATCAGATTTTGATTGCTTCATTTCAAATCTATTATGGTGGTATTCCCAGGCAAAATTACATCACTATGTAAGTAATTATGGGCTCCACTGTAAGTTTCTGGCAAAGGCCTGAGACAGAACACCTCTGGCTTTAAAAACCTCTCTAACATGTTCATACAATCCCAATCTCTCTTGCCCCAATACCCCTCAACCCCTATATATTTTTGAACCTTGAAAGATTTGGGGTACTATTATAAACACTTCTGTGATTCCTACAGTTTTCACCCAGCTTAGATGTAAATACCTCCAAGTTAAAGCTGACAGGCTACATATTCTGTGTGTGTGTGTGTGTGTGTGTGTAATGGACAATCTTACATTCAGCTCACATCCAAACCCGGTGAATGGTGTCATAATTACAGCTTTTTTATTTGTGGTCCGCTTTAATATCTTATTATGTGCAATGTGTTTTAGTTCCCTAGCAGCTTTTTTGTACTTTGAATACATTTTGTATATATAGAATATTTGATTTCATTTATATTTCATTTATATTTTTGAATACATTTTGTACTTTTAAATACATTTGTGTATATAGATTATTTCATTTAATTTTCATTTATATTTAATTTAATTTTATTTTTCTTGATATCTGAAGCAGTCTCTGGCAAAAGAATTTCCTTCAGGATTAATAAAGTTCTTATAAACAAATCTTATCTTATCTTATCTTATCTTATCTTATCTTATCTTATCTTATCTTATCTTATCTTATCTTATCTTATCTTATCTTATCTTATCTTATCTTATCTTATCTTATCTTATCTTATCTTATCTTAAGGTTTGACATATTTTGTGTTCTGATTTTGTCATTTTTTTTCCTCTTACTGAATGTTTTTTTGTTTTTCACACCCTTCTGTGTAAGCTCACATTTTCTAAAATACTTAAAACTACTAACATATCAAACATAACAAAATCATTCACAGAAACTCGTATGGTGCTTTTAAAAATGTGCTGTTAAGAAAGACCTTGTAATCATTGATATGGTGAATGTTTCAGTTGACATATTAACAGTGCTGGGTAAGAGTATGTTTTCCTCTTCTATCACAAGACAGAGATAAAATGGCTGTCTTAGCAAAACTGATTTTGCTTTTTAAAAAAATGATCAAATACTATATTAGTGTTAAAAAATAACCCCAAAATGTAATAAATCAGAATGATGTTTTCCCATAATTCTTATTTAGAGGGGAATCCCCAGATTCCTATGTCGGGCATGTGCCAAACCTGCCATGCATTTAGACAGTCAGAAGACATTTTGCAATTAGCTCAGACACCGTTGGGTCAGCACACACCTCTACAGGCATTGCCAGAACATGACAACTATGTGCTATGGTTCAGTATGAGCACTTCACATACTAATAAGAGAAAATAGATATTAAAAAAAAGAAAGAATTACCCTTAGGATTGTTGAGCAATGGTCTTTCGTCTTCACACCTGTACATTCTGTGATAGGAGGCTGTATTAGTAATCATTTCTGGTATGTGTCTCTGACTTTGTTCGAAATTTATTAGCAATGAATCATGTTACTTCTACAAACGTTGTTCATCCTTGCAATTATCAAGTACATGGGGCAATTTGTTTTATGCACGTTTTACAAATATTCTACTTTATACTACATAACTGACAGTTTTTCCTCCCTGATTTCTTGTTTGAGTAATAAGAGAGACTCTAGTTCATTTCAAATAAAACAATCTCCTTTGCCAATCTCCTTTGAAGCCTATGGCAGATTCATGTACAGTGTGTGTTAATGGTAGAAGAGATTAATGATAATTAGAGAATGCCAGTGGGAGTGTGTGCACATGGGTTTTGCGTAGAAAAATATATCTCGCCATTTATTGGTCAGTGCACACTTTGCTTGTCCTGTTGCTATTACAAATAAAAAAGCCTAATTTCTTAAAGGTTTTTATTTATTAGAAAGGATTTTAAATAAAGGATTTTTCAAGAAAGGATATTAAAACAATTCTTTGTACTACTCACTATGGCTCTGTAAATATTTTATTTAGTTGAAACCATTTTTCTTGGCAGTCTAAATGGGAATTATGTTTTTTGGGAGTTCAAATGGCACTGTAGCTAAGTCAACTTCTTTTCGAGTCCAAGTTCCTTCCCCATTTATGGAATGACATCAAATTAACATAGCTGTAGAAATAGAAGAAACAAAAGTAAAATGTCTTAACTTTTAAATGAGTCTTTTTGAGATACTTTTCGATTTTACAATTAGAAATATTAAATCTTTAAGTCAGTTGAGAATCGTTTATCGAATGGTACAGAAATGGCTTAGTGCCTAGACTGACAAAAACCAATTCTCAAAACCTGTGTCTGTTACCACATTGTCTGTCATGCTGTAAAACTGGGGGACAACTTCAGTTAGTATTAGAAACCTATCATTATTTCTGCCATGTCATCACTGCAGCTAATGTTGTGCCAAAACATGCACTACAAAATGTTTTATTTGGAAGAAAATCAATCAATTTTCTAGTTTTCATCTCTTGTGTAATGGTGACAAGGTTAAAACAGTAACACCAGAGTGATCGCTGATATAAATCTGAAGTAATAAATCATCTGTTATAATAATTGATCGTTATTTTTTAGATGAAGTTTTTGACTGGGAGATTAAACAGCTCTGCAAGCTTTCCCTGCTTAAGAATGAAATCTTGAAACCCCCAGATAAGCCCGTTTATTCTATACTGTTATTGTTTTGGGAGCAGCAGGCTGATTAGTAATGGCATGTTGGATGGAAGTGAAGGTCAGGAAGGATGGTAGGGTGAGCTGGTCACCACCCCAGAGAGCTTTCTGCCACCAAAAAAAAAGCTTTACTTCCTCCTGAGCAGAAATCTGACCTCTGCACCAGGACCACCTCCACTAACAAATACACAAGCTGACACTATCTCTCACATGTACACTCAGGCAAACACATATATTTATAGAACCTGAGTCCCCTATGCTTCTCACCACCATTTCGGTGACTGACAGTGTTTTCATCTCTTGATCCTCTGTTTAAAATGTGTTTGTGCTCAGGATGTAGAGTTTGAGTGGGACTACCAGCAGGATTAACTTTGCTGTGGTGGTGAAGCTTTGATCACCTCATACCTCCCTCTCAAAATGAAATTTTAAGCGTGCCATTGAGCATGTGCGTGTACACGTACACCAAACACTAACTAGGCGGTCATGCTCTTTTAAGCTTTGTACTGGAGGAACTCATGGACATGGACAATCATCTCCTGTGAAGGAGAAATGTCTTTACTTCATGCTTGTTGATCAGATTATTAATGGGAATTTATTGTGTGTGTGTGTGTGTGTGTGTGTGTGTGGGCGAGATAGGGACTGTTATTAAGCGTCTGCCTTTCCTTTTGTGTCCCTAGGTATGCTATTCTATGTGGACTTCTGTCAGAATATGAATCTATCCAAAATAAGATAAAGAATGGTTATCTCTTCAAGGTAAATCTAAAAACACCATTTTAAATAGCTTTTTATTGATAGTTTCATCTATAGCTGTATTAGCAAACAATTTATTTGATATAGTGATCATATTGTGGACATTCAGTAGATGATGTATTGCATGCATGTTGATACGATTCTATGAAAATATCCATAAATGTGCAAGGTAACAGTGAGCTCTACTTTCCCCACACAATTTTTCAAGCATGTGTTTCATAAACACAATATCACAGAATAAGCCACAGAGAGACAGGACTAGACAGAGGTGATGTAGTGTCCTAAAGTAAGGTCCAGGGTCTGAGTGTGTGGTTCAGGATGTTTGTGAATGTTTGCGTGCATTTTTGTGAGGTGGAATTGTTGTGGTACTTGGGAGCAGGAATGAACAGGTCACATAATGTAAAGTAATGGATCTCTATGGTTTTCTTTGTCTCTCCCGAATAAACAGGATCATTTGGATAAAGCCATTGAGCTGAAGCCACAGGATCCGCTGTCTTATTATCTGCTGGGCCGCTGGTGCTATGCTGTGAGTAAAGGCAATTTATCCACACCTCTGTCATTCAAGTGCTGTCACCATTCTATAATCTTCATGCCTTCCTATTTATTACCACTAAGGTTTATCTTTCTGACCGGGTCCTGTTTGTTGTTCTTGAATGAGTTGAATCAGGTCCAGAGGAAATCTAATAAAAGAAAGTACATAAAAGAGAGGAGGGGGGGATTTTTTTTTCACTTGTTGTAGGGCCAAGATTATTCTACTTAATATTTCATATTTTGTGTTTTAGAAGTAAAAAAAATCAGAAAGTATGTTTTAATTTTCTGTAACAGCAGCCTTCATACAAGTTCTGGCTGTAAAATAAATTTTTGGTTTATTAATTTCAAGATTGATGGCTGATGAGAAACTGACTAGGTGTTGTAAGCAATAACAGGAATTAATGTGTCTTTTGGATGTTCTTTGACATTAAGTGGAAAATAAGAGGTTTAAGATGAAGTGTATCAATCAGTTCTTCAAGACATTCTTCAAGTTTTTTTCAATCATGTAAAAATGTCATCTTCAGCAAACCACAGCATTATACGTGCAATACCACACTTCAG
Organism: Hemibagrus wyckioides; assembly: GCF_019097595.1. Classification (NCBI taxonomy): domain Eukaryota; kingdom Metazoa; phylum Chordata; class Actinopteri; order Siluriformes; family Bagridae; genus Hemibagrus; species Hemibagrus wyckioides. Next base: position 12,768,310 of record NC_080712.1, read on the forward strand.
ACAGAAAAAGTAATGTGGATAACAGCACAAATAGGGGAACATAGGGAAAGGTGTGATAGCCTGGTTGCATACGCTTGTCTTGCACTTTTTGCTCACAGTTCGATGTTGTTTTAATGTAGCTCTGTGTCTTTATGTAACACCAGGGTCCTGGTGGAACACTGTGTCATTTCCCTCTGTACTGCATCACTCCTTAGGTAATACTTTGTTAAAGCACCTTTAAAGCAAATCAGTTCAAATCAGTTTAGCATAGCTTCAACTAGCAATTCTTATTCCTCGCTACAGATCTATCAAATTGAGTCCAGTGTGCAGCTCTTTACGATTCTACAGGTTTTTGATAAGATTTGGATCTCTGTTCCAAAATATTGGTCATCTGAATTTGTCTTTTTTGTCAGTGTTGGAAGGTGAACTTTTTCATCTTTAGCTGCCTAACAAAGACCTGCAAGGTTTTTACTAAGGTAGTTTGGTATATGGAGCTATCCATGTTTCCTCCACTAAACCCACAATCCCAGCTAAAAAAAAAAAAAAGCATCCCCATCACACAATGCCACCACCACCATGCTTCACAGTGTGTGTTGTTCTTTGGATGACAAGCTGTCTTGTTTTTGTGGCAAAAATATCTTTTAGAATTAAGCCCAAAACGTTCTACTCTGGTCTTCTCAAACCGTAACACATTTTCCTAGATAGTTTCAGCAAAATATAGGTTGGCTTGGGTGTCTTTTCATGAAAAAGGGCTTCAGCATAGCCACCCAACCCCACAGTCCAGACATGTGAAGAATTCAAGAGATTGTTTATACATGCAGGGTGTGACCAGTACATGCCAAGATATTCCTGTAGCTACTTTAATGTTGCAGGAGGTCTCATGGCAGCCTCCTTGATCATTTTTCGACATGGTATTGTCACAGTGCTGCCCCATTTTCATCACTTTTTGATGATGGTCTTCACAATGTTCCATGGAATATTTAATGTTTTGGAAATTCTTTTGTAACCCTGTCCTGATTGATACTTTTCTACAGGGGGATCATGTACATGCTTGTAAGCTCTTTGCATAACTTGGCTTTAGCAGAGAGATGAAACCAAGATGGTGTCGGTGAAATCCTACAGAATCAGAATGACAGGTGTATGATCACTTTTGAGCATGAACTCGAATGTGGGTGAATCTGAGCCTAGTTAAATGACCCATTATAAAAGGTTGTGCACACTGATGCACCAAGGTTACTGGAAAAATGTTCATATCATATATTTAAAAATATATATAGTTATAGCTAAATAATGCTATTTTCCCACTTGTATTTTGTTGGTTGTTACATCACATTAAAGGTGGAAAAAGATCTGACACGGTTTATTTTGGGGTTGTTTTTTTTTCCATCACCAATCCCTGTAATTTGAACAGGGGTGTGGAGAAGTTTTTAAATCCATTCTGCATATAGAGAAGCTGGAGAGGACCTGTATTTACTGCTGTCTAACAACAGTATTCTTGTTTAACAATGATCTAGTGTTAAACCTGACATATATCTGTACACCTTGATTTGCACCTTCTTACAGAGAACAAAGACATAACAGTTCCAGTGCTGAATTTCTCTTGAAAATGAGCTTAAACAAAGTGTGTGTGCCCATGTGCTTGTGCAACTGTGTTTAGGCAACTTAGAATTATTGTTAAGAGAGTGAAACATCTCAAAGCTTTTATTAATGTCACCAGATTGGATGAGGTGCTACTTCATTAAGTGTGATTATTATTATTTTTTTTTTTTATTTCTTATTGTTGTTGCCTATTTACTTAAGCTTATGCAGATGTCTTTCTCTAATAGATGCCAGAATACACTTTTGCTTCAGTATGATAGTTGAGTATTGTATAGTACAGTATATAATTCATGTTCTTTACAGTTCTCTCTACTTTAAACAGACTATGTTTTGTTTATCTTTCTTGCTTACACCGAAATAACTGCTAACCCTTCCTGTCATTTATACAATTTTGAATATGCTACAGGCTACTCTTCCTGTCATAAATATTAACAGCATCCTAAAGTGTGATCTTATTTTGCATTAGAGAGATCTGAGTAAAGTCTGTGTGTGTGTGTCCATGCAGGTAGCCCAGTGTACATGGATTGAGAGGAAAATTGCTGCTGCATTGTTTGGAGAGCCTCCGAATGCGACAGTTCATGATGCCCTGCAGAACTTCCTCAAGGTATGCCACACTGCGTGGAAACTCCATCAGTGAAATATACCATAGTCTAAAACATAATGCAAGACTTGATGCAAGTTTGTACATATTTCACAGCAACAGCATAAAAATTGAATGCAGAGTCCATCATCACCATTTGGATTATTACTTATTTTATTCCAATACCATTATATACAAAATAATTGATGCAATTTACATAAATGTAGCTAATAACCTATTGCTAATAACCAAAATAAATGTAGAAACATAAGTCACTGCTGCCATAATAAACAGTTTCCCATCATTTCAACATTAAAGCTCATTGAATTTATGGCTCACGTACAGCGCCCTGTTTCTTCACCCCTGCATTTCTTTTGCACCCAATTGAAGTCCAAACCTCTACTAATACTAGGTATTTTAACAGGATTTAATTGTGTTCCCATATTTCATATGTTTATATAGAGAAATAAAATCATTCCTGGCCAAGACACTCACTTGCATGCCTCTTCATCATCTTGTATATCTCACCCATCAATTTTGATTTAAGTGGCGTGTGTTGTAACTTGTTGCACCGTACCTGGAGGCCAAGAGCTGTCTCACTTTCTATCGAACACATCCTGTAGAGTTATACAACATCCCCTGGCTGTAGTTAGCTAAAAACAACAAAGCTTCAGCACCGAGAAACAGGTTCTGGATGAAAATCTTCTCATGCAACAAGAAAGGTTGCCAGCCAGCCTCCGTTCATCTGAAATGTCAGTTAATCCCATCGCTCCAGCTCACAGCTACTCGGTCTGTTTAAGCCTGAACTGAATGAGAAGATTTATTTTTAATACTCAGTCTGAATGAGAAGATCCTTTGTAAGACTGGGCTGAAGGAGGAGATCCTTTTCATCAACATCCATGAAGATCTGCCTCTGTATTTCTAGACCAGTGTTCAGCCAACAGAGGGGGGTATTATTTGTTAGACAAACCTAACTTTTTACTGGCATAAGTGATGGTTTGAATGACAGTGGTTTGAAAAATCAGGGAAACATTTCAAGCTTATTTAGTGGAATACACTTGGATTCTGTAGTTTGTCTTGCGTGCCATTGTTAAATTAATGCAAATGTAAATGAGGTGGGTATTTATTTTGATAAAATGGCAAGTGGTGCTTTGTTACATGTGATTGTTTTTAAACTCATTAAACACATATAATGCTTAGGGAGTTTACACTAGTCATTTAGCTATAAGTGTGTTTTTATTACAATTGCACTACTTTATCCCAGGTTTCGAAAGCAAGAGAGCCAAAAAACACAAATTTCCAGACACTAAATCCATATATGTATGTTTCAACATTATAATTCACGTCCGATTTACTAATTTCTTGCAGTTATAATCAGCTCTTTAGAAATTTTAGTCGTATTCTGTTAAAACTCATTTTGTTGTGTTTACTTTCACAGGCAGAAGAGATGTGTCCGAGGTATTCTAAATTCAACTATGTGTTTTTAGCAAAGGTAATAGATCAGAGACCAAATCTTCAGGTTTATCTTTATGTTTTTGAGCCAATAATAGTGATGTTTATTCTATTTCTTCATTGATTTTAGTGCTATAAAGACCTGGGCCAGAAGATCCAAGCCAAGAAGATGTGTGATGCTGCATCTGATATGAAAATAACAACTAAGGACGTGGGTTAATAGAATGCACACAATCTGATCTTCTCAATTCTGGTTTGTAAAATTCTGGGTTAGAAAATTCCTGTCTCAAATTTTCTTCTTTTTTTTTGTGTCTCTGACAGGATGAGGAAGCACAAAAGGAGCTGGACTCTCTTCTCTTGTCTCTTTAGTCGGAAACAGACTCATGTCTCCTGTATGTTTAGGCCACAGTTGTGGTGATGGACTCAAGTTGTGACCATATGACTGTTATTTTGATTTTCTCTAATTGTCTTGCTGAATGTAGATGACTATTAATATTAAAGACAACTGAACTTTGACCAGCGATAATCTGCAGTACAACTTATGCCACAAACTAAGAGGCCATGTAAATACAAAAAGTCGTAAATGAAAAGATTTCCTCAGTTTTAGCACCCATACAATTGTGAACAAATCATTAATTCCTTAGCTAGCCGCCCTGTAAGAGTAAGATCTTTTCTTGACTTCATGGCCAGTGTTCAGTGCAATCCATTACATTACTGCATGTTATCTTGCACCATCTCTCCTCTTTCTTCTTTATTTTTCACTACATTTTCGCGCACTTGGAAAAAACGCTAACGGTTCTCATTTTTTTAGAATTTTGGAAGATTTTTTTGGAGGAGTATATTAGACCTGTTTATCAGATTTTCATTCTTAATGTTATTGTTTCCATATCTGAGCTTATATCCTCATCCCGTTTTTAAGCAAACTGATTACTGATTCAAGAAAATGCTGGATTATCTTTTTTTGTTAGATTTTGTTTCATTTTCTTATGACAGAAGGTGCTAGTTCATAATGCTTATACACAGTAATACTTTTAGCTTTGACCCTTAAAAAAAAATACTGAAAAGAGTATTGATGCTATTATGTTATATTATATTATAATATATATTATATTAATCATGTATCACTACAAAATTGGAGATGGAGGGAATTGTGTTTCTTTTCTGGCCATTGTAAACAAAATGTTCAAACACTGTACATATATACATATAATACATAATCATTCTCGGCAGAGGGAACAGTGTTTTTTAAATTTGTTGAAGTTTACTAAAATCATAAAATGTGAAATCTGGGAATGTTTTGGATGTTGATGGAATGGTGCTGCTCTTGATCTAGAGATTCTTTGTACCTAAATATGAGGAATATCATATATGCTCCCAGTTCTTAGTATAGGCAGTATATTAAACTCTAAATCTTAACACGATTATTTTAATGTAGGTTAACGTAGCCAATCCCCTATTCCTATATCAAACTAAAAGTGACTTTTTCAGCTAGTCAATTCCTTCAGCAGGCCAAAAACTGAAAGTTATAGTGGATGTTAAAATGTATTGTTTTGATAGAACACATCATATTTGTATGGATGTATTTGTAAAAGGATGTTTGTAAGGATGATTATTTACTTTTTTTTTTCAGTTTTAGTATACGTTTCAGCCCAACCAAAGAAACCAAAAGAAAATGTAGCGTGTGTGTCTGTGTGATGTTTTTTGTTTTGTTTTGTTCATTTTTAATTTGTAGTTAAGTGTGTGTCTTGTAGTCCAGCAGCCACAGCAATATATGATTAATTGTACTTTATGATCTGGAATATTATATGTTATCTGTGAATTAGTAGCTGCCCATATTGTTGAGTTAAAAATTGTCCACATAATAGTTGTACACACAAAATATAGAAATATACTGGATATTGCTATATGACTATATGCTATTCATTGCAGTGAACTACCAAATGTGATTTGGTATAAATGTGATGTGATTTGGATGTAAAGTATATGATCCTCACTCAAATTGTAAACTATATCTTTGAATGATTGTTTCTGTAACATTCAAGACTGTGATTGTTAACGGGTTTGAATCATTCGCAATCAGTTGTTTTGTTGAAAATAATAAATAATCTCTGTCCTCCCCCACCAGAAAGAAGGCCTGATGTATGTCTCTTGCAGAACAGAAGTGTTTAAAGTCCTAGCTGATTTCGGAAATGAAGAATAAGCTGAATATTATACACAGAAACTAATGCATGAAGGGCAGGCTAATGTTTATTGCCTCTCTCTCTCTCTCTCTCTCTCTTTCTTTCTTTCTTTCTTTCTTTCTCTCTCTCTCTCTTTCTCGCCTTGCTCTCTCTCACGCAATGGACATCTGGAACAGGAAGTAATTACAGAGCATGCTGACAGGAGACCATCACTGCCTGGCTGTCAACTCCAAAGGGAAGTGACCTGTTCACCTCTGCACAGCTACTTTCCTCAAGTGGCTGCATATATGGGCACTACTTCAAAAAGGCAGAGTTAATCAGTGTCCAAGCCAGGCCTTCGCTCCCTCTTATTCTCCATGGCTACAGTTAAGCTCTGGTAAAGTTAATATAAATGATTGTGCATTTTAACAAGTATTTTTATCAGATGAAATACCATATGTTTTCTTATGATTTAACTACAGCCTTGACAACTAGGAAATTCTAAAACATTTTAGATAAATGTTCACGTATTACATGACTGCTATTTTTGTGTATGTGTTTACCAAGCTTTATCCAAGGGTATATTTTGGCTTCTAGGAAAAATCATGTTGGAATAGTGATTTCACAGTACACAAGCATTGCACGTTTTACCAGAATCGACCAATATGCATATTAGGGAAACAGCTTATTGGAGATCCTGAGCTTAAGCAGTTGCATAGTCAGTGTTATGAATGTGCTTCCTTTGATGGAATTATATTGCAGCTGTGTGATGAGATGAGATGAATGGAAACAGCAGGGGATTTATTAATACAGCTCTGCTACTGTTTCTCAAGTTCCTGTGCATATTCTGCCGACTGTTTTTTCAAGAAGAGGGCAGATATATATTTACTACCCACTTTAATTGGAACATCTGCCTGTGCACATGCTCATATTCATGCAGCTATGCAATCAGCCAATCATGTTACAGTAGTGCAGTGCATAAAATCACGCAGATACAGGTCCAAAGCTTCAATTAAGGTCCACCACAAACAGAATCAGAAAAATCTTGGTGTTTTTACCATGGCATGGTTGTTGATGGCAGGTGGTTTTAGTATTTCAGAAACCTCTGATGTAGAGATTACAGAAATGGTTCAAAAAGCAAAAAACATGCAGTAAGTGGCAGTTCTGCGGGCACAAATGCCTTGCTGATGAGAGAGGTCAGAGGAGGCTATTGTAACTCAAATAACCTTCTCTTTACAACTGTGGTGAGCAAGAGAACACCTCAGGAAGCAGAGCACATCAAACCCTGAGGCGGATACAACAACTACACCAGGCTCCACTTCTGACAGCCAAGAGCAGGAATCTGAAGGTTCAGTGGGCACAGCCTCACCAAAACTGGACCTTGTCTAATCTTCAGCTCTCCAGTTTTGTTGAACCTGTGACTGCTGATGATAGATGTGAACATTAACTGAAACACTTGACTTGTATTTGGATGATTTTATACACTGCGGCTGATGCCACATGATTGGCTAATAGGATAAAGTCTTGAATACACAGTGTTTCAAATATAGTGGAGTGAAGGACGATGCACCACGTGGTTTGATCTACTGTTAATTGTTGTGATATTGTTGTTGCTGTGACCTGCATTCATTGTGTGTACTTACAGATGAAAGTATTACACTTTATCTTCTGCACATGCTTTTATGCTTGTCTATTTCTGTCCTAAGCACTCACATTAGAGGTGTTAGTGTAGTCATGATGCACAGAAACGACTGTCTTCTGTGTGAGAGGTGTGCCTTCTTATTCACAAAACCAAGATCAGGCCCTGCATTGCATCATGGGAATGAACACAGGAGTTTCTATAGTATGCTATAGTACCTAGATACTAGGTCTGTCCTCCATGTCCTTCATATGTGCCTTTTTTTTTAATCTAGAGATAGTCATGTCTCCTCTCTTATGCAATATCTTAGTAGAGTAAGTGCGGCCTTTACATTTATCCTCTTTTTTTTTTTTTTAGTTCAGCGGCGAGGGCAAGACATGGGGGTGTTGATGTATCAGTAATCAGTTGGCTCTATCTGCAGTTGTCACGCACTGAGGACTGGCAGCCTGGCTGGAAGTCTCTGGCTGATCAAGAACAGGATGTTCTGGAAGAGGAGATAAGCTGCAGTGCAGGGAGAGGTCTGTGATAAACACTTCCCTTTTCTTCTCACCACACTGGATATAACTGCTTATAAATAGTGTCATTACAGTGCAATTAATAATAGGTGCACATAGATACCCAGTCAGTTCTAGAAATATTGGCCTCCCTTGAGAAAACTGGATTGTTTGTTTTGTTTTGTTTTTTCTTTTCTGATAAATTTTATTGATTTTTAGTATAAAAGTTAATTATAAAAGAATTTATAAGTTTATTATAAAAGAATGTATTAAAAAGATGCTTGAAAGGACCAAGAATAGAGAGTAAAGACTCTGAAACCATTTCTTAATGCTGAATTACTCTGGAGAGTGTAAACGCTCTTCATCAGCTCACCCCACAGGTTTTCAGTGGAGTTTAGGTCAGGGGACTGGGCTGGCCATGTCACAAGCTTGAGCCTGTGGTCATTTAACCATTTTTGTGTGTTTTTGTTACCATTCAAACCATCCTGCTCTCTGTGCAGGAGGCAGAGTATTATTCTGTTCTTGGAATGATGTGGATAATGCGAATTATCGTATTTATACCCCATTGAAACAGCAAATCATGGATGACCACTTAAGAATTCACTTAAGATACACTTAGGTGAACACAAGACATGTAAAACATATATAGGAATATGCTTAATTTTGTGTTTATAAGAATTGTGAGTAAACATTTTATAATGGTCAGTCTCATGGTGGACTGTGGCTCTGTTTACTCCCAAGAGTGTAAGTAAGGATTACACCCTAGATGTGAGGCCACTCTACACATTCACACAAAGAGGTCATTTAGTTCACCTCCTGCCATGTTTTTCGCTTTCATACAGACAAAAGCTTAGGATAAACTCGGGGACCTTGGCGCTGTGAGGCAGCAACCACATAAAAGGTATCACATAAAAGCCTTAAGCAGCAACATCATTTTGTATTCACTATTCACTGTACTGGAGACATATACACAAGTGAACATTACAGAGCAGCATTTGTATGTTGTTAAAGAAAATAATTAAAATAATAAATAATAACTAATTGATCAACTACTTTCCAGATAAAACAAACACAGTGGAGCCTGTCTGGTATTACCTGTGAAAACAAGCAAGAGTGCTAGAAGATTTATGGCTGGTTTTACAAGATGTTTGGAAAATCATACTAGCTAATATCATTATAAAACTGAATGTCAGTGTACATTAGAGAACTGAAGTTCTGGACAGCCTTACCTCAGCTCTCAGTTTGGGTACTTAAAAAAGTACAGTGTATTATGCATCTTCTTTTATTAAGAATACAAATTTACTGCAAATGTAGCTTCCTGTACTCTCAAATCATTCTAGCTTCTTTTAACAGCCAATGAGTAAACATGCTGTAATATGTACCCTAGCTCAAGCTTAACCTATTTCAGATATAATTTTAGATACATTTACAGTGAGAATGAAGGATATAGAGTTCCTAGCTACAGATGGGTAGCAAATTCAAAGAAAATCCTATAGCTCTTTATTGCTGTAGGATTTTGTTGTCAGGGTTTAGACCCACTTTTTCCATTAGAGACACTGCAAATCAGTGCATTCATTCTGTCTGATCATATTAAACATATGGCCTTCACAGTCATCAGATTTTAACTCTGTCTAACACCTGTGCAAGATTTTTTGACTGTTGTGTTATGTCTCCACTACCATCATCAAAACCACTTGGTGGTCAACACCAATAAGAACAAGGAGCTCAATACTGACCTTAGGAAAGGTGTCAAAGCCCCTGCTCCAATCTGCATGAATGGAAGCATGATAGATGGAGTGCCAACTTTCAAGTTCATTACACATTGCATAGCTGATAAAGAAAGCACATCAGCAGTTCTACTTTCTAAGGCTACTCAAGAAAATAAACCACAGCAAGGACCTGCTTAACACCTTCTACTACAGGAGTATCATAACCATACACATCTACTGCATAACCCAGCCACAAGTTACTAACAGAAACCAGAAATTTATCAGGGCCCAGCTGTCAAACTCTTAAGCAAGTCTACAGAACACACTGACAACAAAGAGCGATCTTTTTGAGATGCCATTGCAGTGCCAGACTGAGGAGCAACTTCTACCCTAGAGCAGTCAGCCTTGTGAACCAATAAGCCAACCTTTCTTTACAATGTACAAAATGCCTCAATGCTGCCACACACACACACACACACACATCCATGCTACTCTCCCTCGTTTCAATACTAATTCAAATGACTTTTAACAAATTCCACAGTTATTGCACAATAATAAATCTTTCTGCCCTGAGGGATGAGGTCATCCTGGAAGAGAACACTCATCAAGATAAACATGATCAGTCATAATAATGGTATTGATTTTGCAGTGACTCTTCCATCTAATAGAAGGGTATACTGTATATTATATACAATATATTGTATGCTGTATATTAATATACTTATATTACCATATTACTATAATAGAATCAACAGAGAACTGCACACTGAAGCTCCTTGCACATGAACAATGACAATAAAAGTATCTTATCATATCTTATCTCATCTTAACTAAAGGAAGATCTTTCCATTTCCAGAGCAAAATAAAGCTGTGTTAGTGGCTTTTAGTGGCCCAACACGTTACTAAGCCATCTTGGTTTTACCTTAAATTTGCCACCTGTCTATAGATACACCACAGCCCTGGTTTTATGGTAAAATTGTCACTTTTAACAATAAGCTACTAAAAAAGAGGATTATCATAAGAAGAATGTCATAAATGTTATGTGTGATAGTAATTAAACTGGCCCACTTGTTGCAGTGGTACACTATATTGCCAAACATTTTGGGACGCCCCAAAATTCAGGGGTTGGGCTTGGCCCCTTATTTCCAGTGAAAGGAACTTTTAATGCTTCAGCATACCAAGACATTTTGGACAATTTCATGCTCCCAACTTTGTGGGAACAGTTTCGGGATGGTCCCTTCCTGTTAGAGTGCAAGATTGAATTCAATGAATTGGAGGGGGTGTCCCAAAACTTTTGGCAACATAGTGTAGGTCAGAGCTGGTGGTGAAAAAAGTTTGCACACTCACTCATACACCCATTGACACACATAGCAGGTCAGCCTACCAAGCATGTCTTTGGACTTTGGGAGCAACCCCCTCTGCCCAACTGTAAGTTGTTTTGGTTACACCACTGAATTAGTGTAAATATGTCATAGTTTTGAATTGAGTTTAATGAACATTTCCAACACAGCTGCTAAAATCACCTTAAATGAGCCATTTTGTCACCCTTTAATACTAGAGTTGTTTATTGTGTCCTATAATCATTTGTACACTTTGCAAAATGTAACTGTCAAGCATCTTAGTACAATGAAAACTGCACACAAAGTCTTTCTCTTTTCAGTGTAGCAGCACACTGGACATCACTGACATTTTTCTGTTAGTACAGTTAACTCATTTAAAGTATATTTGAAGAATATCAAAAATATGCAAAGATAATTTCAGTATGATCATCCAACATTTCTCTATTACACTGTAATTCTTAATACATATAACATCATATAAATATATGAATAGTTTATTAAAATAGGTCTACAGCAGTTATCTCAGGACTGTGTGTGTGTTAATAATGTCCTGTAAATAATAATATTCAGCTTTGCAAAGCACTAAATAAATGCTGCTAACTCTTGAACAAGTAAAAGTAAAAGAAGGAATAATTGGAATATATAGAACTAAACATATAACTTGGATATATGCACTAGTTTCTTTAGCTGTAAATTGCAGATATGAGGTTATTAAACCGAGGACTGTTAAGTGACTAAACTGAATTTTGCCTCCTTGTAATGTCAGTGCATTAATGTTCAACTACCTGAATGTCATAGTTATTCAACTTAAACTTTACATCATAAAGGTTTGCCTGAGTGTAGTTATTTCATAAATATATTAACATGTTCTTGTACAGATACAGTAGGTTTTACCTGATAACAGAGGTCTGCTTCACTAGTCATTGTTCTTAATGCCACCTTCATTTTACATAAATTAAATATTTTGCCTAGTTTAAACCGTAGGCATAGGTTTCAGTGGGAATTGGGTTATGTTCCTCTAATGTTTGTAAGGGAGTAAATTGTGCACTGTATTATTTAGTAAATTGATGCCATATTTATAATGCCCATGTTTGAATTTATTTACCCACAAGGACTTGCTTGATGTTTCTACTTTGTCTGCATCACCAGAATAAAGATATTGACCCGTTACACAGTTAGACATGTTCATGCAAAGGGTTAGGTGGTATTAGTAGGGTCTTCCCCCCAAAACTTAAAAATTAAACCTACGCCATTGGTTAAAATGTCTTTAAAAGTTTTTGTTGGATACTGAATGTGCATTTTCAGTTGAGCCACTGTTCATAGTTTATTCAAACTCTTCATTCACTTCCTGCTTATGAAGATGTGGTCAGCCCTTCTTCTCCATCTAGTGCAGTCACGCACGCAGAGTTACTGATATTTGGAAGGGGTTAGGCTTCAGCGTTAGCCCATACATGCAGTCCAGAGAGGGTTGTTTATCCACTGTAAAGTGACACTGATGTGTCAGGAGTGTTGTGAAGAGGAAAAGCTGCATTTTGGAGAGTTCCTCTCCAATACACCTCCTCTTTCCCATAGAGAAGATCAGGACATTGCCTGTTATATCTTTATTTAGTTCCCCTTCTTCATCCAGAAAGCGCTGTGGGTTGAAGACCTCAGGCTGGTCCCACTTTTTGGGGTCATGATTCAGGGACCACTGGTTGATGAAAACCACGGTGCCTTTGGGAATGGGATATCCATCAATGGAGGTGTCTGTGGTTGTGCTGTGAGGGATTGTCACGGGGACAAAACTGCTGAACCGCATCATTTCATAGATGAAAGCCATCACATATGGGAGATGTTGTTGGTCCTGGAAGGAGGGTAGACGATTTCTTCCCACTACTTTTTCCACTTCTTCCTGAAGTTTCTTCTGAATGTCTGGGTACCTAGAGAATGGGGTGAATCAGACTATATTATTGGGCATAACATTCTGTTTGTTTTTATAGAAACAAAGTAGGACTTGTTTTGTCCTTCATTACAGAACAAACAACAGGTGAAAAGGATAGAACCACTTCTGGTTATAAAATAGTACACAAAAAAAGTAGACAGTCAGAGCACACAGGGAATATTTACATAAACATAAATTCTGTAGCAAAATACTTGTGTTATACAACCAGATCAGTTGAGATAAAATAAGTACTTTATAATCAAATTAAAATATGACCACATACAGTGGTATCCAACTCAGGGGTTAATGTAACATCCTACTGCAGACCAAAACAATTGACTGAACTCAAAGAACACAATCATCAGCATGAAATACACAGCTTGATAAAATTCTACTGTGCTATGTTCCACTAGTAAAATAATAATCAATAATGCACAATGGTGCATCATTGTTCATTCTCTCAGCATGGTGGACCTATTGTAGTGGTCACTAAACCCTCTCCAGCTGGAGTTTAATACTACAAAAAATATAATGTGCAAATCTGCCTTTCAGATATTACACTATAGTCATTCATTTTCACGTTACATTTTCAGATCAACTTCTTTAGCTCAATTTTATTTAGCGACTCAATAAAATGCTCTACACATTTTTTTTTGTCTCATTTGTGATTCGAAGTGTAAATTCAGGCTGATTTGTTTGTTTCAAGTTTCATTCGACTTTTTTATTTAAACCTGTTTTTTTAGGTTTATTTTATTTATGAGTATGCCTGATTTTATTCACTTGTACTCACTTTTTTGTTCTTCTTTTTTCCTTCTTTTTAATTATGTTGTTTAAATATACAGATCACTTGTCCTTTTAAGATTGATTATTTCATATCAATTATTTCAAAATGAATTATTCTGTATTCTTATTGGGAATTAATCATTCAAAATTCTTGGTTGAACTGCTGACACGAGTTTCATCCTCTGGTTTCATCCATCATATGGTCTAATAAATCTAATTCACTTGATCACATACTTTAATTGGATTCAAAGCTAACAGACCAACGTTTACAATAACTAAAACAATATTTATAAAATCAGTAATAAACAAATGAATGAGAAATGCTACCAAAATATAGGATGGCCTTTACCTCACGAGCAGCAGAACAATCCACTGCAGCGCGGTGGATGTGGTGTCCTGGCTCGCGCCGAAGATATCCGCGACGGTGGGGGGCACATACTTCTCATCCAGTGTGACCCCGGGGGTGCCAGTCATACCGCGGTCCAGCGTCATGATGAGCGCATCTGTCATGTCCCTGACGATGCTCGGCTCCATGGTCCTCCGGTTCTCCACAACTTTGGCCAGGATGAATTCATAGAACTCTGAGTTGAGTTCCTTGAACTGATCGAACAACGTTTTGATGGGGTTGGGAAAGAACTGGAGCCAAGGCATAACGTCCACAATGCTGCCAGCGCCCACCGTCTTTGTGAACTTGTCGTTACGCCCCACCACCTGCTGAAACTCGACGTCGTCGTACGAATAGCGTTTCCCGAAGCACAAGGCGCTGAAAATGTTTGCCATGGACATCACAAGGTATTGGTGTGGTTGAAAGTAGCCATGCGCGCTCGTTTCGCGCATGAACAACGAGATCAGCTCTTTGACCTCACTCACGACGTGGTTCTCGATGGTGTTCTTAGTGTCCGGGTTACCCGTGGTGAACTTGCGCACGGTGGCATGGGCCACCCGTCTGTGCACCTTCCACCATTCGCTGTAATTTCCGAAAGCTATGCTACGCCCGCCAGAGATGAAGCGGAACGAGGCGAAATCAGGTCTGCCGGCGAAATCCACACCCTTCTGCACGAGCGCTTGTCGGATCGCGTCGCCGTTAAGCACCACCACGGTACGGTTGCCAAGCTTGATCTGAAACACGTCGCCGTAGTGCTGCGCCATGCGCGTAAAGTAGATGTGCGGGTAGCTCCCGATTTGCGCCGCATTACCGACGATCGGCCACGGAAACGGGCCTGGTAAAGTCCGCGCGCTCCAGTGGCGCACCAAATCGGTGATCAAGTGGATGGCAATCAAGACTGCAAGCAATAGCAGCAAAATATTGTCCTTTGACAGCTGGAGTAAGTTCGTTATCATTTCTGGTAACGCCATTCTATGTTTTTAACAATAAAAAGAATTAACTGGTGCGTAATGCGACTCCAAAATTTCACAAAACACACTTGTCAAATATTATACCTATTATAAGCATGTTTTGCCTGCTGTTAAAATTTTAAATGCGTGGGGGGGAAAGAGAATGTCTTTTCAGGGACAGATTAGAAACGAGGACGCGACGTTTTACTCGAAATGCTTTTATGACAAGCCCTGAACGCCGTGTAGTATAACCGTAACAAACTATATCCAAACTCTTGCTATATTGCAAAAGAAATCCCGCATGAGATCAAGTCAATACTTCCAAACATCAGTAGACTTAATTAGATACGGTGCACACTCAGTCCCTTCAGACGCGCAGTTCGTAGCTCCAATAATGCAGACGAGAGCTGAATGAATTTGGTTGTATGGTATGTACCATATAAGGTTTCACCACCTCCTCCTCTCCTATGCTTGCTCGCTCCTTGCACAAATCCACACACACACACACACACAAATCAGTGAAATTCGAGTTGCCAGTTCGAAGGATTTACACTCCCTGACCTAATCACAGTGTTAAACCCTGTTTAAACCAAAGTAGACTGTAATTCCCCGGTTTAGCTATCTACCTGTCTTATGCAGTTTCCCATTATATCGCCAGTAAAGTTAACAGTGAGTAAAAGTACATGATCTGGCAACGTGGAGTTGGATGCTCTGTGAAAGTTAGCAGTGTGTGAAAGCGGCGTCACTCAGCAACGCAGAGCTTATGGTACAGCACCGCGAACACAATAATGCCTGTTAGACCTTAAGTTCAGCTCGTGTTAACATGAATAAATATAAATAATAATAAATAAATAATAATAATAAATAAATAATAAAAATAATAATAAATAAATAAAGCTCAATTTCGGAAATTTATACACAAATGCCTTAGACATGAGGTTTTAGTATTTAAAAGATAGACATAGGTTCTACTGAAAGTCTAAGCATAGGCAAACATACGTTTTAACGTAAAGACAATTTTATTCATCAACTATTCACAGAAACAGAAACAGATGCACCGAAAAAACATCAAGGAAATTTATGAATCAACAACACAAAAATCACCTATATGCATTTTTGTGCAACGGCAGTTCAAATAGAAGAATCTGTTTTCCCAATTTTTCATCAGAAACTAACTGAATTTAAATACAGTGGCTTCTTTGCAAATGCATAATTCTATCCATAAATCCATAATCCAACAGGTCTCAAAAAACATATAATAAACTATTATGAATGAGCCTGAGTGAAGCATGTCACTCTTTCAGCCTACTTTTCTTTTTCTTTTCTTTTTTTTTTTTACAAAACATTTGTACAAAATAATGGGGAAATATTAACATTTTTTATCATTGCCGAAGCAAAAACTACATCCCAGACAGCTTTCTCTTTATCTGATATCTAAGATAAAATAAAAGAGAAAAAGATAAAAATCTGATCCTCATGTTTTTATAGTATTATGCCACTTGGGTTATCTAGATTGTATCCCCATAATTTTTATTTGGCTCATCTTACAAGAGTCAACTTTTGGGACCTATATTATAACTATATTTTACAGACATTATTGGTGGCATTGAATTATTCAGATACATTCAGGTCCAGCAGCTTCGGGGAATGTTCACATCAACCATCATTATGATGAAAAACGTGCTCTCTGTGATTTCAACCCTGACATGATTGTTGGTGCCAGGTGAGATTGTTTGAATATTTCTTTTCAAGCAGTGTCTAGAGTTTACTCAGGAGGGCACAATAAAGAAAAAAAACATCCAGTGAGTGGCAGTTCTGCAGACAGAAACACCTTGTTGATAACAGAGAATGCCCAGATTAGTTCATGCTGACAGAAAGGCTATAGTAACTCAGATAACCCTGTATGATTCTGATGAGCAAAAAAGCATCTCAGAATGCAGAACATGTCGAACCTTGATGTGGATGTGCTACAACGGCAGAAAACTGTATCAGATTCCACTTCTGTCAGCCAAGAACAGAAAGATGAGGCTGCAGTGGGCACAGACAACAAATCTGGATAGCTGAAGACTGGAAAAAACAAAGCCAAGTCTCTATTTTACAGTAGAGACAGTACTGTTTCTACTGAGGCACACAGATTGTATAGGGCCAGAATTTAGCACCAACAGCAGGAATACATGAACCCAACCTGCCTTATCGACAGTCCAGGCTGGTGAAGGTGGTGTAATGATATGAATGTGGGAAATGTTTTCTTGTCACACTTTAGGACTATTAATATTAACCACTCATTTCTTAAATGTCCAGCAGTCGGCACTTAGAGCACAGATGATGATGATTATGATGATGATGATAAAAAATAATAATCACATCATAGAGAATATAGTGTTTTCTGAGATGTTTTTCATAATTATAATCTCAGATTGAATTAAAATAAAGATGAAAAGTTAAAAGTCTTATGAAATCCAAAATGAAAAGAAAAGTATATTTGATATGCTCCTTTCTTTTTTAAAGAAGCATAGACTTTTAATTTGCAAATTGAATTTATAATATATATATATATATTATTATATATATAATATATATATATTAATAATTCAAGCTAAACATGAAATTTGGTTTTATAATTTGTATGAATATTTTTTAACATAATAAAAAGACACGATGAGCATCCTTCATTTTGCCACTAGGAGGACACTATTCATTTAGTCTTTTCAGAGTACATTTATTCAATTATTCATTCAACACATGCAACAGGACTCACCTAAATTGTTATGGTTTTTGATCAACATTATATATAGGACTTTTTTCATAGAAATAAACTTATAGTAATAGTAATGTAGTAATAGTCTATAGATATGTCTTGCTTAGATTTTTAGCGTTTGCTGAGATTTAGTTGAGGTTTAGAAAGAATATCAGTCTATTCGAGGCAAAACTGGAGAATATACCTACTGGTTGTTTTGTAAATAGTATTATCACGACGCATTTTACGTGATGAAATTGAGTCAGTGGCTTCTGATAAAGGCTTTCAGTATTCTTATTGCTGTAAAACCAAAAATTATTCAAGACTTTTGGGTTGTCTCAATGGCAATACCTTATTTTAAAAGGTTCAGTGTCGGATCTTGATACGAGGAAATCACACTCCACTACAGACGCCTACCTGAAATCTGGGTAGTGTATAACTACAGGTTAATGTGTAACAGCGGAGAACTCCACTGTTCTTCAGTACCACGGACAGCGCATGCGCTGAACCAGGCGGAAAGCTACGATGTGACTTATGCAGACAAACTGAGAGACAAATATTATGTTTAACAAGTGTCGTTTTAAAGATACATAAATGAATGATAGAATATTTATTTATTTTAAAATAGTAATTCGGTATTCTCTTTAAAACCTCACTAGATAATCTATATTTATCCTAAAAATCATCTCTACTTATAAGCGAAGTTTAAGTTAAAAAATAAATCTGTTAAATTCAACTGTTAAATCTAATAATAATAATTATTACTGTTACATATACAACAGCACCAATATATTCTAAGCTATAAAGCTAAATAGAAAGCAGTGAGAGCTTCTAGCTTCAAACATTCCTTTTAGATTCTATATCTTCTTTACCTTCTGGTCAGATTTTTAATTATACTAATAGATAAAAAATAGTTAATAGTTCTATCTATCTATCTATCTATCTATCTATCTATCTATCTATCTATCTATCTATCTATCTATCTATCTATCTATCTATCTATCTATCTATCTATCTATCTATCTATCTATCAAGTCCTTGGCCCTCCCATTTAGCTTTGCAGAAGGACAGTCCCTTTTATTATGCCTTTGAGCTGGTCTGTTACACCTACACTTACAACATGTTCACTAATGACTAGTTTTCTTCGAATAGGATGGTCTTGTATTTTTGGACCATCAAAACCATCAGATTTGTAGCATCATTTGTAAACATCAAGCAACCCTTAACATCTGCTGGAACAACATTCAACTAATGTTAAGGAGATGCTGGGTAAACAGCAACAAAATGACATGCGTTACCATACTATCTATCCATTTGGAGGTGTATTACTTTCCTGTGATAAAACTAATTATGCTGCCTCTGGGATTGAGTTAAAATGCAGAATTTTTGGAATGTTCTAGTTAATTCACGCTGCCAGGAATCATGTAGTAACCTAATTTATTACTCTTTATAATTGAGCAGGAAAGCAGGAAACCTTGAGATGGATAGCCTTCAATAGTAAACAGCCAGTAAAGGAATCTGTAGCTATCAAGAGCACATACTTACTGAAACTGGACATTTGTATATTATGAGAAAAAACTCCTGGCTTATTTTTCCCAGTCATTATAACCACAGATTCTTGTTCTTGTCAGACAGGAGTTGAACCTGATGTTGTCTTCTGCTGTTGTAGCTCATCCACCTCAAGGTTTGATGTGTTGTGCATTCTGAAATACTGTTCTACTCAGCACATTAGTTTAAAAAAAAAAGAAGAAGGTGTGTGGCGGGGAATTAGTTGTGTACTGACTCCTCTTATCAGCAAGATGTTTCCTAATTCAACAGAAGATCACTGTATATTTACAGATCCCTAACTTTACCATAGAGTAATAATGGCAAGAATTTAAGCTTTACCCTAGCCATTAATCCTATTCTTGATAGTATGCAGAAACCTACAACAGAGCATTTGTCTAAAAGAAAGCCTTAATTAATAATAAAAGCTAATAATGCATTTAATAAAGCTAATAAACATTTATATTTTGTCCTGTACTCTTCCATACAATTGTTTGTGTTGTTTCTTGTCTTTTTTAAGTATAGTATTAGCACTGAAAAGAAAGAGAATTATATGGAAAGATGGACTGTAATATTTCATTTTTCCGCCCTAATTTTACCAAAGAATATGGTTTAAATACTTTATATTTGACAAAAGCGATTTCTTCAATTTTTGCTTTAATTAATAAACTATTCATGGCCAATAACTAAGCTTTCAAGATGTTCATAATATTTGCGAATGTTCGTTTAAAAAAAAAAGAGCATTAAATTTGGGACCCTTAAGGACACTTCTGTTGTCTTACCATTGTTCTCTCATGAATGTAATAATTAAAAGGAATACTAGACAGAAGAAAATCCCTACTGCTATAACCTACAGTACACTTGATATATATCAGACTAGTGCTCTCTTGTGTGGTGCAGGGCTTAGTTTAACTTATCTTTTTAGAACATTTGCATTTTTCACATATTTGCTAGCAGTCATGTCAGCTTGTCATGCAATAAAAGATCAGTGGTGAATGATATGTATTTTACACAGATTTACACGGATGCCTCCTCTGCCTACTGCATGTCAACATCCTGCAGGTTCAGTGCAATCAGTTAACAAGTTCACAATGTATCATCTAAAGGTGGAGTTATCGAGCAAATTGTGAAACAAAAGGCAGATCATGTACCCACATCAAGTGCTATTTCAGACTTTACGTTCCTTCATCTGAAGTTCGTGGGACAAAACAAACAGTATAAAAAAGCATTTGTCTGCCTGCTGTATATTACCTCAAGCTGGAGGGGTAGGACAGACATACAAACACACACACATGCACTTCACTGAACCACATCTAGCCGTTATGGCGTTATCTCAAAATGAAGCAAGACACACCCTACACAGATAGACACACAATGTTTTGTCTAATAAACACTTATACACTATTTTTGTAACAGATAATTTTTTTTCTTATTGTGGTGTTTGTCTTCTTTGCTTCATTTCTTTAAATGCAGATAATTGCACCCACTCTCTGCTCATCAAATACACTATACCAGTGTTTTTCAAGGTAGCTACCAAAGATCATTAATGTTGGAAAGGGTTTAAATTTATTCCTAATCTCTCATATTTAATCAACCATTTTTTTTGCAGCCAGTGACACAACAGACTTCACCTAGCATTAATTTTATCTATCTAGCTAGGTTACTAACGGGAAGCAAAACTCTTGTTTACTATAATGTCAGTTTATACTTTAAATAGTTTTAATTTAGCCGGCTAATTTTATAGAAAAATTCAGTCCCGTGGAGCCGGAGCTGGGCCACTTGCAGTGCACATTTGTGATCTAAATGTCCCTGAATGATTATTTCAGGCCTGATTCATATCAGACCAAAGAAACAATTCAGGTATCAGAAACTTGTGAGTGGCATTTATTTAACAAGCTCAGTCTTACTGCAATCTAATCATCTGCTCATCCAGCATTACTTGCAGTTTATTCATTCTTAAAATCCAATCATTTACCAAAACAAAGACCAGTCAGGTTTGCAGTGTAAACAAATGATCAGTCAAGGCCCTCCAAATGCAATAATACACTGATCAGGCATAACATTATGACCACCTGATTAATATTGTGTCAGTCCCACTTTTGCTGCCAAAACAGCCCTGACCCATGGAGACATGGACTAAGATGTTAGCAGCAGATCCTTTAAGTCCTGTACGTTGCGAGGTGGGGCCTCCATGGAGCCTCCGTCATAATTTAGCCCTTGACGAACTCAAATCCTTACACTTGCCCATTTTTCCAGCTTCTAACACATCAAATTTGAGGACAAAATGTTCACTTGCTGCCTAATATATCCCACCCACTAACAGGTGCCATGATGAGGAGATAATCAGTGCTATTCTCTTCACCTGTCAGTGGTCATAATGTTATGCCTGATCGGTGTAAATAAGCATTTCAGTCAAGACTCTCGAGAACTGATTTAAAAAAATGAAAGAAAGAAAATGATTCGATGAGTAAATAACTGTAACCAATTTAAACAGATGGAACTAAATAGAAAATAGGAAAATAAATAAATAAATACATATATAGAATAATATACATGTTGTGTTTGGTCCAGTAGCCTGTATATAGACTAACACAAATGCGGGAAAAGAGTAGTAGGTCTAATTCACTAATTCTCCTGGGTGTTTTTAGTGGTAAAATATGCTCCTCTGACAAAATGGTAGGTATTTATTTTGCCTTTCAGCATCCGCTCCTTTGTCCTCTCACTGCGGAGTCCACTCAAACAGATTCCTGTATAATTCAGTCCAAGTGGACCGAGAAGCCCGTGGGATCAGATCAACAGCTTTAACTCCGAGAATCTGTAGTAGGCCTACGACTAATTTATGTCTCTGGGTTAAATCTAAAGCAAACGAGTACATAAAGCCGCTTCTTTTATTCATGGCATTGCCAATTAGAATAGAATTAAAATGAAAATGCCAATTAAAATGACACTGTTAATATAACTTCCTGAAAACATTTTAATGCATTTATCCCGTATGATGAAAACTACACATTTTTAAAAAAAAAAAAAAATATTGCTAAAAATTTAATTCTTTAATTAGATCCCAAGCCGTAACCACCTTAGACCCTGAGACCCTGAAGGATAATTATTGAGGAGTCTTCCTCAATAATTATATGACCAAATTATCCACAGAGTATCATACTTTTGCTGCTCTGCTACACTCCATTATGCACCATGTCTAAGAAATATTATTAATATTTTTTAATAATATAAAATGATATTACAAAAAAAAATAAAGTAATTAAACTTACTTAATCAATTAATCAAAAGTTGCATTTTTTAGGACGGTCTGCCTCGGCAATCTAGCAGCGCTAGTTAACGTGTGTTTGAGATAGCCAATCAAAACGAAGAAAGCAGTTTGAAATAGCCAATCAAAACAATTAAGCCTTTATACTGTACACCGTTATAATCGTGGAATAGCGCGAGGGAGCAGCAGTATAACAATGGATTATTTTACGATAGAAACCTTAAATGACCGACAGTAATAATCAGAGATGTAACTGTATTTACGTGATTCATGTAATATAATGCGTTATTGGTAACGCCACGAGACAAAAACATTACCTAAGAACAATAAACTTTTCAGCATATTAGGCAGGATATTACGAATGTGTTCATATTGTGAATGAATTTAATGGTTTTCTAGTCTTTCTGGTAGCCTTTGAGTCATGAAAATGATTGTTAAAACTCAACGGAGAGTTATCATACTCAGACCATATCAAGATCATGGTAAAACGTGTGGCATGGACTCGGGGTTGTGGTTAGGGCATCTATTAACATTTATTTAATTTTTAATTAGTGCTTTATTACATAGCCTAACCAAAAAGGCTCATTAAACGTGTGAACCCATATTCACCAAATAGTTTGGTCCTCCCAAAACTTCAAGGCGTGCCTATGCCGCATTCATTAAAACTGCGTAAAACTGCACATCTTATAATTGAACAACTTATCAAACGAGAGCCTGAAAAGCTTCTAGTCTCATGCACGCGCATTCCCCAATGACAGTGTGCTGCAATAGAGCGCGCGATTCGGGAGAATTGTGAAATGTACCGACTTTTGTTTACGTAAAGTGTGTAATGTTTCAGCTGGCATAATATTCAAAGCATAGGTTGTGCAATACCTAGAAACATTAAAATACATTTTGCTTTGTTTTTAGTAAGTAAACGGCAAATATTTAGGTCAACTGGCTCTGTGCATTTCATTAGTTTCTATAGTTGTAAGACAGACATTTTATTAAAAGATAAAGCCTTCTTGAGGACCTGGACCTGGTGCAGAGAGAGAGAGAGTGAGAGAATGCACTTTATAAGACCGCAACGATTTGTTAAGATAATGATGAGCACTGGCTCACGAGCACATATTTCAGTACTTGCACGTGCAACCAATAGTGACTGGAGAGCTACATACAACAACTGCTCTCTACCTTGGTGTTGCATGGCTACAGGTACATAACAATTGATTTCCCTTATGTTCAAAGACCATTCATTTCAGCCAAATTTCTCGTCTTTGATGCGCTCAGTCTGAGAGGAAATGCTACTAGGCAGATTAGTTAAATGATAGGATTTTCTGTTATATATACACTGCATGCAATCCTCTAACCAGTAACGACAGTGAGTCTGGTAATGTAGGTGGTAGTGTAGCAGACCCTAAAGGCTGAAAGGATAATTTTCCATTTAATAAATGCATAAGGCATGTTCATTGTTTCAAATTCTTTTTGTTTAGCACTACTTATGTAAGTCAGAGTTTTAAAAAACTGAGCTGTAATTTCAGGCTTGGATACAGTCATTACTGTGATTTATGGGAATGATTAAAGGAAGTGCACACGCACATTTGGCAAAGGGGTGTGAACTAACAACTGGCTAATCATTACTTCGGCAGTTTTTTGGATTTGTGGAAATAGACACACAGAGGACACAGCCTTGGGTTATTTGAGCCCTGAGCAGCAGTCACGCACAAGCAATTAATCAAATTGTTGTGACACTCAGTCACTGCCTTGCGTGCAACTGACAGGACACACTCAGCATACTTCAGTCCTGTCTTCATTTACAGGTAAATTTACAGGGGTATATTTCATGGCCATGAAAACAACCTCACAGAGTTCACGTTCCCCTACACACACACAAACACACAAACCCACACACACACACACACACACACTATAAACTCTATAAATAAAAAAAATAGAATTGTCCACTTTTTTATGAGCTATTGAGCCATTTGCACCTAAATTAACATATTTCCATTTCTCTTCTTCCAACAATAAAAGGCCTTTTTTTTTTTTTAACAATTTCTATTAATAACAATACTGATTCAATGCATTTCCACAAAATATGTATAAATTAAGTTACGCATTATATGTAAATGTGATTAACATCTGCTGTTATGTCTCTTTGTAGCAGATATTTTTAATGACCCTAGGTGGGTTTTTCCTCCTCTTCTTCAACTTTAATTTATAACAAAATTTACTGTCAAATTATACAGTATATTAATTAACTGAACAATTTTATAAATTATATGTTGTTTTTGATATATTTGCTTCCCATATTCAAATGTAACTATTAACAAGCCAAAAAGCAACATATGGTGAGAGTTGCTCACTGCAACTTTTTAATTTTTTTACAATTTTGAAATATATATATATATAGATTTTACATTTGTAAAACATATTTACAATTTAATTGCTATAAAATTATAGGTTAAAAAGTAATTACATGGTTTTAAAAAGTGTTAAATTATCCCTATTGGAATGTGTATCAGTGCATGTTTTCATATTCTTCTCACCAATATCTGAACATCTGTATGGGATAATGCTGCTGCTTGACATTTTGATTCTGCACAGGTTGTTTTATCTAATGTGCTTGATGATGATGGCGACTGTCTGGTCAGGTCAATTCTGTTGTTTTAAAATTATATGGTGTCATTTTTCTGAACATTTGCATAGCATGACTTATAACAACAAATAACAACAAATTCCACGTAACCTTGTTTTCTGATGAAAAAACCTTTATAACATAATTCAGCCTTTACAAAGCAGCTGTTATAATCTTTAAAATGATTATTTTTCAATATGAACAGGTCTTTAAAATCTTTTAAAAGCTGGAATCTTTTAATGATTTTTGTATAATGTGAATCTTTTGTCCACAATGGATTTCTTTTTCCTAAAAGCATCTAAAAATGTGATTTATTATTTTCAATTTATGTGTTTTAAAATAAAAACATTTATTTCTGTCAAAAACACAATGATTGTTAGACCTTGGGACTGATGTTAACTGTACTCCTAATTGTAGTATCACAGAAAGTCTTTAAAGGGCCTCAAAAATGAATAGAATTCAACAGAAATCTTTAATGTTTTATAATCTCTGGATTTTATTAAATGCTTTGGTGTATTATACAGTAAAAGTGTAATGCAATGTGATTCTTTTTTATAGATAATATTTCTATTTGTATTAGGTTTAAACCTAAAAATTTTTTTTTTTTTTACAATTTGTTGTATATTTGTTTTACCTGAGTAATGTATTTATATTTGGTTACATTCATATTAAATATCTGCTTGCATTTTTCTAAGCTAATTTGTTAGCTGCCTTACTGTATATGATAGCACATCACAGGCAGTTGCTTTAAGACTATATGGAATATAATATTTCATTCAAATGTGGCAATTAAATATTCAGGAATCAAAAGTATCTCAATTCACTAATGCACTGTAAACTGTTATTGGACAGCACAGCCTTCATGAAAATGTCCATAGAAGGCAGTAGATGCATCTCTGACAGAACTTCATTAATCCACAGCATCAGTAAAATCCTGTGACAGATTCAGGTGTACTTTGTTTTAATTAAGAGAAGATTAATGCTCATTGGACAAGCTTTTAATAAATAATTTGGGGACCCACCAATACCTATGGCTATAATTATGGGAGGATTTTGCATAAAAAGAAATAAATCTGCATTTGCTGGATAGTGTACTTCATAAATGCATTTTTGTCCTGAGCAGACACACTGCTTCTTCATATGACGGTTGGGATATCAAAGGGCCCAAACCTGCCAATTCAGGCATTTAATCGTAAATTGTTCAGCTGTAGAGTTGGTTTTTGTCCTGTCTCCATTCAATTGTGCATTGATTCGGGAAAATGTTTATCGAATTTCTGACTATAAAAGTAACACCTATGAACACTATAACAGAGCTCTGGTTCTTGTCACTCAGTGACTCCAAATGTCAGCTTATTCCACAACGACCCCCACATTTCCCAGAAAATAATAAAAACCCTTTTCAGCTATCCTAATGGCCTTGTGGCCTTGTACTTCTCTCTATCAGGCCATTCCCCTTTTTTTCTTTGTCTCGCCAACTGTTGCAGAGGCCCTTGCCAAAGCGTAGTCAGTAGCCCGTGAAGGCGTCTCCCTTTTTTCTGACCCTAAGATGGCATTTTCCCTAGAATTTTGCATTGGCGTCGAATTTTCTTTCTCTTTTTTTGTGATTGGGGGTGTAGGGAACCTTTGTTGCAAGAAGAAGGCTTTGGAAAGAATGGAAGCATAGTCGTATGGTGGTACGTGATCAATCGCATGAGTGCGCTTTCAGTTTGGGAAGCTGTAGCTGTAGTCCCTATTTCCCATCACATGAACTCGTTTTACATCTAATAGCCTCTGTGCCATTGTCGTCTGTAGACACTGGGTACACAGTTTAACAAGAAAGCATAATGATGTAGTACAGAAAAGTGGGGTAATGTTACCATGGGAAAAATAATAATAATCATAATCTGTATTCATAGTACTTTTCTAGTCCAAGATCAAAATTAACATTAGTCAAATATTCATGATGAAGTACAACAACATACTAATCTACAGTTATGAATAACCATGGTTCTGTGGAAAATTATAAAAATACAACTTCAACAAATAGGTCAGACATTTTAAGACTACTTTTAAAAACATCTATTGCATTTCTAATAATATCCGGAACATTCTAGATTTTAGGAATGAAGTAAGACAAAAAAAATGTCTCCCACCAGCTGCACGTGATCCTGTTTCAGATGAGAGAAAATGAAAAGTAAAAGAATAACCCTGCTTTTTTGTTTCCTGGTAAATAATTAGTATAAAACAGATACACCACATGATAAAACACACTAAGTCTGTAACTGGCTTGTTTAAAATGAAATTAAGTTTAACTCTTCTAAAAAAAGAATAACTCTTTAAGTTTAAAAATATATTTTTTAATAATAACTGTGCAGTTCAAGGTTAATTTCTAATATAATCTAAACAAAAAATGGAGCACATGAGAGATGTACACTTAAATCTTGTCCAACATTCACCAGTCATTTTCTTTAACACTTTCCTATTAAGATCATATCAGGTAAAGAATTTGTTAAATAATCTTTATTTCCCTCTTCCAGATTTTCATATCTATTTCAGTTTAATTGCTGTACTAAATCCCTGCCTGCAATAGCCTCATCAGGCTGACTCCCTGGAGCACAGATAATGTTTCTCATTCATTCTTGAACAGACTTCTTTAGACAGCGTTAGTGGAGCTCACCTCCTAAGCCCCCCCGTGTTTACCCAGCCCCTCTGCTAGAGATCAGAGGTCAGCTGAAACTCAAAGGAAATGCTGCCCTCCCAATCTGTAACCCAGCTGCAGTGTTTTCACAAGCAGGTAATGATGACTGACAGCCATGCTTGAGTGGTAGCAGCCTCCATAGGACCTAGTCACGCAAGGCCAGCACAACTGGGGAAATTTTAGAGCAGGAAGAAGTTTTCATTTCTTACACTACCTGAGGCACGTGTGTCAAACTCAGTGCCTGCAGGCCAAACACTGCTAGCTTTGTTGTTTCATTCAGCCACACTGAATTTGAAAATAGTAATATTAAAAATGCCCTTTAGTACCTACTAATAAACCTTGTCTCTTTTTCTCTGTTCTTCATGCACCACATTACACACTACTCACATGGCACTGTGCTGAAATGCTTGTTAAAATCAACAGTGCTGCATTTACATTTAATACAAAGAAAGAACTGTTCAGAAAACAATTCAGAAAGGCATTGTGTGTTGGCAGAGGTGTAGCCACGATTTCATTTAATCTTGCTATGTTAAAAGGAATTCGTTTAATCTTGCTATGATGATTACCAAAAAACAAAGCCAGCTTTTGTTTCTAAATATGGAAGATGACGACCCACTATGATGACTCGACTTTCTATGATCATAATTATAGTGCATGTCATGTTAGTCAGCATAATAAGCCCTTCTTTATCCTAGAAACATCATATTCTAATTATACAGCCTAGGTTATTGGTATTATTCAAAAGAAAAAGAAAATGAATAAATGTAAATAATGCGGCTAGCAGTTTACTGTGCTGTTCTGAATTGAATCGATGAATTGAGTGTAAAGGTCAGAATTGTAAAAATCTTCATTAATTTTTATTAATACCAACAAAGCACTCATGAACTGTATCCACAAAAGACAGTAGAGAAGAAGTATGTCTGTTGGATTCTTAGCGACTTCAGTAAAATCATTAAAAGCAACAGTTCCTATTAATGGTTTGTAATAGTACGTAGTTACAAGAGTAAATCTGGACGTGCTAATGGCTCTTGGAGTGTTGAAGGTCTTAGTAAAGCATTACAAATCATAGGAAAATAGATAAATAACTGGTGGAGTTAATGGCCAAAGGCTGTTTTCAGTGCAGTTTTTCACAATGCGTAACAAATATAGCTCTGCATCACTAGCTTATTTGACAGATGAGGATCACATGAGTTAATTTCTATGTAACATGTTAATATGAGATGCTTACTTTAGAATCAGTCCAAAAAAAGCAAAGCAAAAGTATAAATTTCACTCAATTAAGACCAATTAAAAAGGTTAGTATTTGAGAATATTCATCTTTACATTCCAATATATATATATATATATATATATATATATATATATATATATATATATATATATATATATATATATATATATATATATATAAAATGAAGAACTGATAAGAATCTACCCACTGCATTAATACCTAATGTGTAAATGAATATTTGATTAAAATATAAACTTTGGTTAATCAGTAACTTCTTAAGAGCGGTATGACTTATATATGAACATTTAGTTAAAAGTTATTCTGAAGGACAACTCATGGTACATAATAAAGACAGTTGTGAGGCAGTTGTGTAGTTATGGTGATGTGACTAAAAAAATAGTACATGCTTTTAAACAGCGTCAAACGAATACACAGCATGCATAAATCTTGGTATCTATTTAAAGGACATCGCGTGACAAAGTGTATTTACAGAGAGATTGTAGTTGAGGGTACATGAGAAATCCCCTAGAACAGAAACACATCTGTGGTGAAAGTCCCCTGCAGCTAATCATTTCTGAAGTACACTCTGTTTGGCGTGTATTGTTTCACGGAAGAATTTGTATCATTTCCTTTGGGCTTTTCGTTGTTGCTAATATGCCATTCATACCTAACAGACATGTGACTGAAACTAAGCATGGGACTGATCCTTAGTTGGAAGTCACATAATTACAAAGTAACGTAAAAAAAAAATGTAGCTATGTGAGGATCTATTTTTGCTTGATTCTTATGCCATCGTTGATTATAGCTTCAGGTGAGAGTATCTATTCTCCACAATTTAAAAAATATTTCTCATTTTTTTTCTAATACTGGTGGCATTCTACTTTTGCTGTGTGTGTGTGTGTGTGTGTGTGTGTGTGTGTGTATACATACATATATACAGCTCTGGAAAAAAATAAGAGAGCGCTGCAAAATAATCAGTTTCTTATGTTTTTTTTCTTACAGGTTCATGTAGTTCATTGGTGAGATGAACAGTTTTGTTTCATTTTTTGTGAACTGCTGACCATATTTCTCCTAAATTCAAAATATAACTATTGTTATTTAGAGTGTATATTTAAAGGAAATGACAACACATCAAAATAACCCAAGATCATGCAGTATTTGCAGAGTTTTAATAACTCAAATAAAACAAAATGCAAATAATTTGAAAACAAATCAAATTGTGTTAATGCTTTGGCTAAATAACATTAAGAAATCAGTATTTGGTTTCCTCTTGATGACATTCCAGAGGTTTTCAATAGGGTTCAAATCTGGAGATTGGGCAGTGGTCTCAGAGCTGTGTGTATATATATATATATATATATATATATAATTCAATGTTTTTTGTCTATTTCAAAGCTATGAAATAACACACATGGACTTAAGTAATCCATATGTAATGACAACAAAAAAGATTAGAGGCGTTATGAAGGCTTTACAGAGCATCAGTAGCAGACATATCTCAATATCAACTGTTCAAACGACATTATTGTGTATTTCGGCCGCCTTCAGCATTGTTTTACAATGTAGAAAGAAATAAACATCAGGAAAGACCATGGAATCTTTTGACTGGTAGTGTATATATATATATATATATATATATATATATATATATATATATATATATATATATATATATATATATATATATATATATATATATATAAAAAAACAGAGTTAAAATCTGGGATTTCATTTTCATTTAAAATTGTTAATAAACAGATTTCAGCATTTTGAAATATTTAAAACAAAATTCCTTGAACATTTAATATTCTGCACTCTTTTAAGGTCCCTATTTAAACATATGTAAAGTTGTGATGGTGATCATGTTAACTGCTCTGCACAAAAGGTCAGATTTTCCTCATCCTAATCTCTTTACTAAAGCATGTGTCCATTCCAGCTTGAGTACCCACTGTCATTAAAGCAAATCGAGGACATACCAAATACTAAGAAACGCTGAAATTCATGTACATCTCTCAGCAATTCTATTTTTCATGTAAATTGTTGTCAGTAATATAATTTGTAAAGAAAATTGTTAGATTAAATTAGAATAGGATCTAAAAGAGAAACATTTTCACAAGTGTTCTCAGACTTTTGGTCCCCACTGTATGAATAGATCTGATTTATTGATCCCAAGGGAAAATGTGGGACCTATAAATAACAGGTGTATCACAGAATGGTCCTGCCAACACACATGCAGGCACGTACGATCCCCTAAACCAGCAGATTCCCAGCATTCCCAGTGAAAACAAGGTACTTCCTCTCCACCCATGTCCCCTTTCACCACAATAATAAATAGATGGCTTCTGGACAGCAATGGGAAGTCTGGCTCCAAAATGAACGGCACACAGGAAGAGGAGGTGGAAGGGAGCTCTATATACTTTGGAGGAGATGCAGGGGATTTTAAAAGGGAAACTGAGAAAATTTCACCAACAGTCATCTATCAATTTCTAATGAGATTGCATGCAGCCTGCAGCACGGATATTGTTTGTCTAGCCAGCAAGGAAACATACTAGCCCATTATTATTCCATTGCTAATTTTAGACTAGCCATTATATGACTTTCCGGAGGATATGATCTATTACAACTGTGCTATTACGTGAGATAAAATACTTTGGTGGCAATTTTTATATATGGAATACTGTATAAATATTCTATTACAAACTACCACCAAAGACTCTTATCCTCTCTTAAGATCATATCTTCCAAATAGTTTTTGTATGTGTGTGTTGTCATGTATTCACATACAGACACTATCTGGGAGATATGAACTATTACAAATGTGTGTATGTGTGTGGAAAGACTCTTTGATTTGGAAATCTTTTACTCCTTTCCAAAGTCTTTGTGATTGTTATTCACTTCAATGACTACCACTAATGAGGGTTCAGCTTCACTGGCTTTAAAATCCTCATAGAACCTCCTCACACACATAAAAGCCAAACAGACTGTGAGCTGTGAGGAGCTGAACTGCTCAACCATGATGCTCTCTGTGTTGCCACAACATAGCCAGGATGTCCCAGCTTCTCACGTAGAGGTTATTATAGACAGATGTCAGACTTGATTAGAGTGAAAAGGATTAGCATTTCAACCCCAAGGTGATTTAAAAACACTAAGCCAACATTTGGATTAACACACAGAAAAACAAAGATTATAAACAAGGATTTTTAGGCACTTGTAATACTTGTCACCGGGATGGTACCCTGAACAGTTTGAACAGTATGTCTTATTACCTTTGTTTGGATAAAAGTCTAATTAAGGGCCACTGATACTAGTCTACTGAGACTACTGACTGTTGTATGGAAATTTTGTCCGACAGTTCGGACGTAAATGAGAACATTTAGATAATTTCCTTCAGTGTGTTTTTTAATCAGAATCTGCCAGAAAACATTACGGATACTTTATACTTTACAGAATACTTTTCCATCACTGCCGTGGCAAGATACTATAACAATATTAATTTAATAGCAGTAGTATTTTCTGTTTCCAAGATTTGACAGAAAGAAAGAAGCCAAGTTATTTGGGGGGGGGGGTTACCAGCAAGGCCACAAAGAGATCTATGCTCTGTTAATTTTGATAGATGTCTAATTAGATTTATAATTAGTTTTGTCAGTGAGTTTCCCCCCGGGTCCCTGTGTGTCCTGTGAGCTCTCAGTAGAAAGACAGAGAAACATAGATGCCTTCTAATGTCCCACCAACATGCAGAGAGCAACCCTAATTCACTTCAATCACAGGATTCTGCTTACTCTTTCAGACCCTTTAGATTTATAGTTATCTTGGAGCCAGTTTAGTTTAGAGCCACAGTTCTACTAAGTTATTCATTATTACACATATTTAAGAATGAACAGCTAAACGTTTAAACAAATACATATACATATGAAGCACTTTTTTTTAATGAATGCATGTCTGAAAGCTTCATAGGGCAACTGAATGAGACTTAAGGTGTGCATTGAGGCTATAATAAATCTCAGGAGGCAAATAAATGCATGTATGATTATATTTTCATGCAGCTCCTAGCAAGCTCACATTCACATTCATCCATCATTTATTTATTCTTAGTTCTGGCATTTTTACAGCTTGTTGTTTTGCAAATGTAATGTTTCTGGAGGCATCGTGCTAGGGCTCATATTTGGCTGCCCTCTGATTATAGATAGAGATTCCAAAATTTAGATCAGTAATCAAAAACAAATACAAAAAGTGGCATTGTGTTAAACCCCTAGTTTCCATATTTCCATTCTCTAGTCTTGATTTAAGTGCATATTGCGTAACTGCAGGAGGACTGTTGTAATAAACACCACACTAAATTATTAAGGAATAACAGCTCACGAGATGAAGATTTCATTTATTTATCACATGCATAGTGATACTGTATATGTAGTATATAACAAGCAGTGAAATAAACCCTGGTCTACTTTTATGTTTCTATACTTCTGTAAAGCAGCTTTGAGACAATGTCCATTGTTAAAAGTGCCATACAAATAAATTGCATTGAATTCTCTTTAGAAGGCGCAGTAAAACTCAAAAGAAATGAAGGAAATATAAAGAATAGAAATAAATCTAACAACCGTACAAAAGGAGAGATTGTATCTATGGGATATGTACAGAAATTAGCCAAAAAAGGACTGTTCAAAGTATGCAGGTATGTTCCTTATAACAACAATACAATGTGCAGTGTGCAGAGTGTCAGTGGAGTGTAGAGTGACAAGAGAGCCTTTATGGAGTCCTGAGGGATCTGTATGGAGGACATATCCGTGTTGAGGAGTCTGATGGCCTGAGGGAAGGAAGAAGCTTCTCCTGAGACTCTCAGTTTCAGCTATCAGACTACAATAGCAATTGCCTGATTGTAGCAGGCTGAACAGACAGTTACAGAGGTTGGTAAGATTTTTGCAGCGCTTTTACTGAACTGCCTGGTGTAGATGTTGTCTAAAGAGGGAAGAGCAAACCCAGAGATGAGCTCAGCTAAGTGCAGCGCTCTCTGCAGGGCTTTATGGTCCTGGATTGAGCAGTTTCCATACCACACTTTAATCCTATCATAGAACTTTTTCATGATCTATAGGGAGAACCTGAGTTCCTTCAAGAGTATTAGATGGTAAAACCATTGGCTGGCTTTGTTCATCTGAGCTTGGATGTGATGAGTTTAGGTTAGGTCCTCAGAGTTATGTATATATATATATATATATATATATATATATATAAGAAAAATATATTTTATTTTAAAGTTTTGGAATTTTTTTTCAAGGTACTCCAGGTACCTGGAAAGAATATGAACAGTAAGAAACTGTGACTCTGACTCAAATGGAAGAAGCTGTTCATAGGATAACCATAGCCCAGATCTTAACCATAGCCAGACTAGGTTTTACAAAAGATTGCTGAAAAAGAAGTCATATAAGCACTCATAGTATTGAGATTGGGATTGGGGTCGAGGTTTACCTTCCAACTTGACACTGAATCTAAACATACTGGCAAAGCTACAATGGAGTGCTCTAAAACCAAAAAAAACCTGATTATGTTACAATAAGCCAGTCGATGACCAGGCCTTAATACACTAATCTGTAGTAAAATATGGAAATTTCTATTCACCATCGATCACCAATTATTTATCTTATCTGACAGAGCATGAGCAACTGTACTAAGAAGAACTAGGAAAATACCATTTACTTCCAAATGGAGGTAAAACACGACAAAATGTGGAAAAGGCTAAATGTTTATGAAACCGAAATTTGTTTCCAAGACATCTGACAGAAATGTTGATTTCCCCTGCAGTTTTCTTTTGTTTCACCTTTAAATTTGTCTAAATATTATCCTTATAAAAGAACAAGGTGGAAGCTAGCCAGATTGTTAGTCTCAGTCCTGCTGAATTTCACATCAGCAGGGTTTTTAATAAGCCTATGGGCTCACACCTCTTTTCATTCAGAGGAGCTTTATGAATGGCGGGAACTTTTCTCTTCTTTCCATTGATAAAAGATTTGTGTGTATGTGTGTGAGAGACAGAAAGAGGGAGGGAGAACAAGTGCGTGTATGTGTGTGTGTGTGTGTGTGTGTCCCGAGCAGAACGAGGGAAAGAAAGCAGAGAACTTGTGAATGTGTGTATATTAGCAGACCTGTCGCATACTTTGTAGTTTACACTGACTTATGTAATGGAATTAATGGAAGATGTATCAGTGTCAGTGAAGCATGCCAAACTGGATTGGCCAGGTGGGAAGGAAAAAACACGTGAGTACTCTATAATCTTTTGCTTCTCGCACGCATACCTGTACACCTCCCACACTGTCCCTGTTCAACCCCCAAACACTATCAGATGTCACTACATGCTGCAAGTGCATCAGTAGGTGTTCATGTGCAGCCAACCCTCAATATTGTATTCACTGCATTTACCGAAGCACAATAAATTTGGTAGAATAAAACTGAAATGCATGAACTCTACACACGCTACAGCCCTGGTAAATTATTAAAACTACAGTTGTTGTAAAGATGCGTCATCTATTTACACTATGTGTGTGTGTGTGTGTGTGTTGTATTCTTATGCTTAAAACTGTATTAAAGCGAGGGCAGTCATTGAGAAGATGACCAAATATACAGTATTCCGTTGAGTCAAAAGCTGTTGAGTTACTCAGACCACGCTACTTTACAGCTTTGTTGTGGTTTCTTTGTCAGTGGACATGAAGAGTTAGTAAGATGAGCCATTGTACATTTATTGGTGCAGCACACCACAGGCTCCACCCCAGCTGCTCCCTGTTTGACTGGCTTCTCACGAAAGGCCCATGAAAGAGGGAGGGAGGGGGAAAAAAGTGTTTGTGTATGAAGAAAGACAAAAGGAGGAGGTGAAAGAGTTTGCTGTTGCTTCTTTCCTCATAAGGTTGCACCTGGAAAATGTAGCTAGAATGCTTTGCTAGATAGATTACCAGGATTAAGAGTACATTATTTTGACATTTTGCTTAGCAGACCCAAGTCTTTCTAAAGAATTATACATTTAGCATGTCATCTCAAAGTAACACCATATGGAGCTATTATCAGCCTTATACCAATTAGCCATAGCATTAAAACCACCTGCCTGATACTGTGTAGCTCCTCTGTGCTGCTAAACTAGCTCTGACCTGTCAAGACACAGACACCATAAGACCCCTAAGTATGCTGTAGTATCTGGCACCAAGGCGTTCTGCAAGTTGCGAGTTTCATGGTTTTAGATGGTAGTTTGTGCTGGACCTCTTTGCCCATCAAGTCCCACAGATGCTTGATCAAATTGGGATCTGGGAAATTTGAATTCAAACCATTTTGCCCATTCTTAGTGCTCAACCACTGAACATTTCTTGCACTGTGGCAGTGCATATTATCTTGTCAAAGAAGACACTGCCATTAGGGAATACTGTTGCACTGAAGTGCTGTACTTGGTCTGCAACAGATGGGGTTTAGCTATGTGATATGTGTCAAATTAACATCCACACGAATCCCAACAGAACAATACCCAGAACATCACACTGCCAGCTTGCCTTCTCCCAGAATATCACATCCTGGTTCCATCTTTTACACAGATCAGTGACGCACACACCCTCGGCCATCCACATAATGTAAAAGAAAACATGATTCATCAGACAATGATTCAACAACATCTTCCATTGCTTCACGGTCCGGTTCTGTTGTTCACATGGCCATTGTAGATAGCAGTGGACAGGGTCACAGCCTTTATTTAAAAAAAAATTATTAGCCTTGCAAAATTGCTGTGGTATAATTGGAATGAAATTATTCTATCACAGGACACTAAGTTGTAGTTTATTCCTAATTCTAGTTTTGTAACAGTTGTTTGTTGTTAACACTATATAAAATTTGTCTTTAGATACTGAAATGAAATACTGTAAGAAATTTCATGGACACTCCATATTCATTTTTTACAGTGAATTTATTACATGTAAGCATACACCAATCAGGCATAACATTATGAGCAGTGAGAGGTGACGTGAATAACACTGATTATTTCCTCATCATGGCACCTGTTAGTGGGTGGGATATATTAGGTAGCAAGTGAACATTTTGTTCTAAAAATTGATATGTTAGAAGCAGGAAAAATGGGCAAGTGTAAGGATTTGAGCGAGTTTGACGAAGGGCCAAATTGTGATGGCTAGACCACTGGATCAGAGCATCTCCTAAACTGCAGCTCTTGTGGGGTGTTCCCGGTCTGCAGTGGTCAGTATCTATCAAAAGTGATCCAAGGAAGGAACAGTGGTGAAACGGAGACAGGGTTATGGGCGGTCAAGGCTCACTGATGCACATGGGGAGCAAAGGCTGGCCCGTGTGATCCGATCCAACAGACGAGCTACTGTTGCTCAAACTGCTGAAGAAGTTAATGCTGGTTTAAAGCTTTTGGATATAAAGATATGGTTTTTGTGTGTCTGTGACAGAAATGAGAAATATCCAACAGTGCAGTTCAGATGTGTTATCTTTTCTTCATTCGGGACAATTTGGTTTCATCTGTACTCTCTAGGAAGGTGAAATAAGTATATCAGACACATTTGTTTTTGTAATTTAATATACGTCCTCTCTCTATATATATATATTAATGTCAGAGGTCTGGAAGTAAATTAAATAATGAAAACAAACGTGCCTAAGACCTAAAATGGAAAAACAAGTAGATAACCTTTTGTAAGTAATATGCCATGTTACCTATGATATCCTATATTTAAATCAGTGGTTGTTAGTTCAGCTTCTTGGAACACAGGAGTCAGATTGTCTCATATACTAAAAACACAGACGATAAGTCTCACGTATCCAGTGTACTAGCATTATTCTCATGCTGAATAGACTTGCTAAGTGCCTTTGCTAAAAAAGCAGACAGAGAGCTTTGAAGTGTGAAAGGCTTTGTGTAAATAAATAGTGGTTACCATAGCACAAACCAGGTATATACATGACATAATACAGAGAAGAGAAAGAACCCTCGGTCTTACATAAATTTAGACCTGTGTTAATTTTTCCAGCTATTTTAAAGCTTTTAAAGGTATCACTTAGTTGAACTAGTTGACCTTAGTTGACCTTTTTATTTTACTGCAATGAATATTGTGTTTACTTAATTTCATATAATATATTTTTGTTATATTTTATGTATTATATCCATCCATTTTCTATACCCACTTTATTCCTAATTAGATTCACGGGGATCTGCTGCAGCCTATCCCAGCACACACTGGGCAAAAGGGGTACACCCTGGACAGGTCACCAGTCCATCACAGGGCCACACATACTCACTCCTATGGGCAATTTAGAATTACCAAACATCCTAATGTACATGTTTTTGGACTGTGGGAGGAAACCAGAGTACCTGGCGTAAACCCACACAGGCACAGGGAGAACGTGCAAACTCCACACAGAAAGGCCCCTGCCAATTCGAACCCAGGACCTTCTTGCTGTGAGGCAACAATGCCAACCACTAAGCCATTGTGCTGCCCTACATGTTACATATATTTTATAACATACTTTCTGTTTTGAAATTAAAAATTTCAAAAATTTCATAAAAATAACCCTTCAACAGGATCAACATTATGACAAACAAAGCATTCTGTAATTATCAACTGCCTATTGTCAGTGTTGACAATCAAAATGGTGTTACATAAGATCATCCAATTTAGAGTCTAACACTTGCTGGAACATAGTAACGAACTTTTGTTTTGCTTTTGTTTATAGGTTACTAATTAATGTTAATATGCCAAGTGCTGATAGGTCTGCATTTACTTTTCTGGACTTCCCTTGTCATTTTTCACACCCTCTTAAGTGTTGCAGAAAAGCCCTACAGGGCCACATGAGTTTCCCAACTAGTTTCAATGTCTGATTTATTTCAGTTTGTAAACCTACTGGAGTCCTCCTTGATATAAATTAGGGATTAGCGAAATACAAATGCATTATTTTGAATGAACACATTACGTGTTGTAAACAGATACTAGAAGGCATACTATTCCTATAAAAAGAAAAGGAAAAAAAAAGCTGGCCAGGAAATCTCACACAGTATCTGATTGAGACCAAAAAGTATGCACTGAACCTGCAGATCCTGTGCAAGGAGGAAGTTATTCTTTCATGCGGGTAGAGAGAACGGTAAGATATGGAGCTCTAAAGATACAGTAAGTCATGCAGCACAGTGTAATGGCTCTCCACTGTTCATTCATTCATATGTGTCTAAATTAGGCTGCAAGTTTGTTTATATTTTGCAGAAATACAATGAAATAAAGTATTAGAATGTATCGTTAATAAACAATGTATATCTGTACTAGCAGGATGAAAAAAAACGTCTTTGGCATATCTGCAGTTGCAAATTGAGTTATTTAACTGAGGTTGAGGAACTGAAGAGCCAGAATTCAGACACAATGCTAATTCTGCCATTTCTAGTTCATAGTTGTTTTCCCATGTTCCATGAGCTTGATGAAAGGATTTATCTTTAACTCAAAACAAGAAAATGAAAAGTAAGAAAGTGCTTTAGAAAAAACCCTGATCAGGTTGAAATCCAAACAGAGTTTAAGTGCAATGATTCAATCACTACAATGCACAACATCATGCAGGTATAGATGAAGAGCTTCAGTTAATGCACCAAAGAGCCCAGAGAATATTTAGAAAAATGTTGGTTTGTTCAATGTCTGGCTCTGTTTACCCACTGTATCCACAGATTCTGCATCTCACCTCAAAGTAATCATCTGATGTTGGAGCCCATTCCCTTCAAGGTGCCACTTGTTGCATTATTAGATGCTTTTCTGCTCACATTGGCTGTATAAAGTGGATATAATTTGAGTATCTGTAGACTTCCTTTCAGCTCAATTCAGTCTGGTTATTCTTCTCTGACCTCTCTCATCAACACTTCACATTTCATCACCTCATTTCTTCACAAGATTGTATTGTGCAATATAACCAAAACAAACTGTTTTGTAAGTGTCCAGACAGAGGGATTTTAGCAGCACTGCATTATCTAATCAGAATGAGCACAAAGGAGCTTGATGGTATTTTGTACACATATTTTATTTATTTTGGGAAATCTTTTAGCCTCATTGCCTGGTGATAATTGTATTGGTCTGTTTGTAGGGGACTGTCTGATTATGTATTTGCTCCAGCATTCACTGTGGTTTGTTTTTCTGGTGTTTTTTTAATAAAATACAATGTAGAGAGAGTTTAATTGCTTAAGGATTTTGCTAGAGTGTCATTTTGGGTAATATACCAGTGGTGGGCCATCAGGGCCAGCAAGGCCTTCTCTGCTGGCCTAAATAGCAGTGATCTGAATCACTGACTTGCATTTTAATATATTTAATATATTTTTCCATGAATGTGTATTAAATTATTATGGATAGTTTATCTCTACATTTCATAGCTTTTCTCTTGGTTGCGCTGCTTCCAGTAGTGTATATTTATGATAAGAGTATTTATCCAGTCATATTTCAGCCAGTGGCTGACATCATGTGTTGCCAGGGTGAAAGAAATCTGCCTTAAGGCCTTCAGAATCAATAGTGCAGGCGTCTGTAGCTTAAAATAAGTGGCAATGAAACTGTTACCTTAACCAATCAGATTTTGAGTTGACGTCACTGGGGCCATCTAGCAGGCATACGTTTACATCAGCAATTTCCATTCCTTTGATTGAATAATTGGAGTAGTCGGAGGCAGCGAACCACACAAACTAAATAAAATATATATATTTTAACTCAAAATGGCTGACAGAGGAGAAGAAATGTATTTGGTGAAGGCCAATAAAGGCCTAGGTGTGAAACGCATGGCCCGCCACTGAAATAAATAGTGGTTACCATAGCACAAACCAGGTATATACATGACATAATACAGAGAAGAGAAAGAACCCTAGGTCTTGCATAAATTTAGACCTATGTTATTTTTTCCAGCTATTTTAAATCACCATTGTCAATATGGTATGATATTTTGGAAAGAAAAAAAGATACATGGTACACAAAGGAAAATGTGTGCTACAGATTCGTTTCAGAGGACTTCCATTCACAAATTAGCCATGACAGCATGTGCAGCTGTATTGTGTCTAGATTAGAGAGAATCAATGAAAGGGGCAGGACCTGTCAGAGAGGAAGAGTACATAAAATCCAAGGTATTGCGTTTTGACTGTATTACTTGGCATAATGACAGAAGGATTTGTGCATTCATGCTTGTTCAAATATTGAAAAGTATTGAGATGCAAGGGACAACAATGAGACATGAGACATGAGATTTATGGACTTTTATATAGAGGTTATTTCCCATAGGTGAACAATGTAGGTTTAAGCACTTTAATTACATTTCTGCATGACAGATCAAGAGGGTTTTATTAGAGCTAAAAAAAAATACATTTTTACTATTTTACTATTTATATTACTATTTTTTTTTACCAAATTTGTTATTACTACAAATTTAAATGAGACAGTAGTCTGTGCTTAATTCAATTCCAGTAACATGGAGTACACTGTCGCTGTTCAAACATCAAGACTGAGGTTTCTGAAGTATTTAGTGTAATGCAAACACTTTATATCCTCTTTTCTTTCCAACCCCACAGACATTTAAGGCTTTCCACATGTACCCTCTGTTTAAAATTGGCTCGTGCAAATTACTTCAAAATTACAAATGTTCTGCTGTTTTTGCTTAAGCTGGCTGCTAATATTTTATCACAGCTGAGCCATATTGTAGATGGACCCTTTTTGTTTCTTATGAAACTGCATCTGCTCTTCATTACACAGTTAAGCCTTAACTCATCGAAAAAGGCACCCTGATCCACAGTTATATGGCACATTAATCTCCACAATTTCCATTTACTACTGTAAATTAGGATTACTCTTCTGTGACATTATTTTTCCTGTTGCTGTTTGGATACTTAACAGTAAAGTGCTGCATTTCAATGGAAGTATAAATAGCTGAAATAGAAGTTTTATTTCCGGAACTTATGAAATAATTACAAGTTAGGTTGTCTTCTACTGCATAAAGAAACGCAAACACAAACAAAAAAGAATATGAATGGTTATGCCATTGCATATAACTGGCATAACCATTCATATCAATGGCATGATCATTCATATAGTATTATCCTGTAAATGGGAGTGGAAGCTCAGTGGTTAAGATTAGTGACTGGAAGGTTGTGAGTTCAAACCCCAGAACTGCCAAGCTGTCACTGCTGGGCCCTTGAGTAAGGCCCTTAACTCTCAAATGCTCATTCTGGGTGAGGGAATCTATGAAATGCCAGTGTAAATTAGGTTGTTGGAAAGTCACAAGTTCAGTGCCAAGTTCCAATGCCTTAGCTCAGTGGCTAAGGCATTGGACTACTGATTAGAAGGTTGTTCATTTGAATCCAAAGGAACACTAAGCTGCCACTGCTGGGCCCATGAACAAAGCCCTTAATGTTCAGTTGTATATAAGTTTTTTCTGTATAAGTGCCATAAATGTAAATGTATATCATCAAAACAGAAAAATGCAATTTCAGAAAAATTGCAGTTTCAAGGAAACACACACGAATTTCGTCTGAATAGAAAATATAGCTAAAGAACAGGACATGCTGACATGTCAGAGTTAGAAATAATGGAAATGATGAATGTTTTCTTCAAACTTTGACTTCATCAAAAAAAACACCTTTTGCAGCAATTACAGCCTGGGCATTCTAGCTGTCAGTTTTTCAAGATAATCTGATGATATTTCACCCCATGCTTCCTGGAGCATTTCCTACAAGATGGATTGGCTAATGGAGTCTTCCTCTGTAGCTGAAATCAAGCTGAAATATGCAAGTGATCCCAAACTTTTGAGCGGTAGTGTATATGTATATGTTATGTCTTGTCCTTATGTCTATCCATGTAGCATTATGTGTTGCATATAATGAGTTATGAGTTGCATATATTGCATCAGCTCTTAGTAATGCTTAGGAAAATATGCAAATGAAATGATCTCACAAAACCTGACAGACTCAAAATGCCGTGCTAGTAAATAAACCAGAAATAGCTCTTGAATCACATCCTTTCTCAGATGTTACTTCCTTAAAAAGAAAACTGGTCATCATGCATAGTGGATCAACAGCTACTTTGCTCAACTACTATACTTTGAACACAAGTGGAGGTTGTAGGTCATGTTTTCATCACTCGGTTGGGATAGATAGGGGGCTGACAAGCCATCTGTCATCAGAGATGTTATCAGTGTTGTACTTATTTTGGCCAGGATAATTGAAAGAATGCCACTGCCTTTAGCATCAGCACTAACTCTTCATCTTTTTTTCTCTATTGATCTTTTCTATCCGCTTGTCTTTGTTTCTGTATTGGTCAGAGACTCAAGTTGGCACACTAAAACTCCCTGGTCTCGCTTTCTCCATCTATTTTACATGGACACTCATCCTCGCTCTCACAACACTTATATTACAGCTTCGTTATTGTGTGGCCAGAATAATTTTATAAACCAGCCTCCTGACTAGATATAAATATTCATACAATTATTGATTTTGCAATTGCAATTTATTTCAGAGCTTTTTCATTTTGAAGCCTAAGAATTGCAAAGAAAGGTAATTAATTCTCTGTGCACGGAATAAAACATGACAGGGCATGCAGTTATGGAAAGATAATCAGTGGCAGGGTGGTGTGATACAGCCTGACATGAAGCACAGCGGCTGTTACTCCCAGAAGATTGT
Source organism: Hemibagrus wyckioides (assembly GCF_019097595.1). Lineage (NCBI taxonomy): Eukaryota > Metazoa > Chordata > Actinopteri > Siluriformes > Bagridae > Hemibagrus > Hemibagrus wyckioides. Next base: position 12,812,019 of record NC_080712.1, read on the forward strand.
TTAACTTATTACTGAATGACAGTAACTTTTTTAAATTATTGTTTAATATAGCATCTATCAGTTGCATTATAGCATCTCTATGCAGTCTTTCCCATACCCCATTTTTCTTTCTCTTAAAGGGCACAGAGAGAATAAAATAAACAAATACAGCTTGCCATTATATCGAGAGAAAAAAGGGGGAATTGCACAGACTTTTCCATGGTAGAAAACTTATTGACTGTTACAAATAACTGACACTGCAGACTCCTTACTTAAATCTCACAGAAAACTTCAGTATATAAGTGATGACAAGTTTTTTTTGTCTTTCAATTGTGTACAATGTTTCTATCAAAAAATATAATACTACTGCATAATACAAAAATAATGCAAAGTAGTGCATTAATGTGTTGCTGCAGTTTAGTTAAACCTCCAAGAATCAGATTTGTTCGCTTTTAGACATGTAGGTCATACGTCTTAACATAGACCAAATTGCGTGTCTTCCAAAACCACAACAATGTGTGACTTTCAAAACCCACAATCTGACTGAACCCTGGTAACTAAAGCACATCATAATCTCTCGGTCCCATGCAACCTGAGGTCATGGCAAAAAAAACTTAGAACATGAGAAGAGTTTTCGGTCTCATTATAGACATATACAGTTATTTTCCACATTGTCCTCCTGTTTTTGTCCCTTTGGCGGATGACTAGCTCTGAAGTAATAGCATGACATGTTGAACTGATGTCATTATGAAGCCCAAAAATCCTTACCATCTGAGCATGTGTTGAAATGACGTAAAAATCTGTAAAGATGATGCTCTGTTATTTCCTGCAATGTCATTCTGTGGAATCTGAACACAGTAATATAGTAGTAAGTGTGAAATTAGTTAATCTGGTTCTGACTCATGATGATAACAAAAGCATTACATCATCACTGCCAGTATTCAACCAGATAGATAAACACTCATTGGTTTCCTTTGAAAATCATTGTGGCCAAGGCTTTATTTGTTTGTGTGAATCTATTTATAGCTATTCATGCTAACACTGATTTCCATATGAACTTCATTCAGGTTATTAATGTATGCATGCATTTAAATGGACACTCCCAAAAAGAGGAAACAAAGTTAAGGAAAAGGATATATGGTATATTTATCCTATTTAAATATATTTCTGCAGCGTCATAACCATGAGTTGTTTGGGAGACACTAAAATATATCGTAATGTGAACATAAAAACTTCATCCAAAAATGTCTGTAGATGCAATCATGAATGTTTTCACCACAGCATTTTTTTTTTTGCTAATAGTACAGATATATATCAAACTATATACTTAATTAAATAAAGGTTTATGGAAATTAAGAACAAACCACTCCTGCTATTTATCACTATTGTGGTTTTTCACTGAATGGTCATGAGTTGAATGGTAATGCTTATGAGCTCAGTGACCATAAATCCTCTTTCACCACAGCCCTGTTATGATTTTCCTTTAAGCCATCTGATGACATATTTGTTAATGTCTTTATTTGTAGGGCTCTTGAGAACAGTCTCTACATACCTAACTAGAATGTTATTGCCAGAAATCTTTTATAGTCTCCCAGATGCATTGTGAGTGTTTAGTGTCATTAACAGCTGCTTGGCTCATGCATACAACTGCCAGGGTCTATTTCGTGACTATTGACATGACAGAAACAAACAGGGTTCACTAATAGGAAGTGGGCATTTGTGATGTAAATGATTACTTATAATTACTTATTTTTCACTGCAGTGCATTACGGCAATAATATACTAACACAGAGAAGAGAATTGCTCTTTCTGGCGTCTTTAAAATGAATGTGTAGCATGTTATTTAAAGTATTTTGACCTTGGGCATGAAGACATCTGTTTCCTTGTCCTGGGTTTATTCACTTTAAAACTGCTTTTACACACAGTTGTAAGTTGATTTAGTTGGTGATGTATCTGTACTTGCATGTTCCTAATGATCGCGCCAGTCCTAAATGCTAAACCTTGTTTTCCAGGTGGGGTTGGTGTGTACCGCAAACGAAATCTCCAGATAATCTCGGCTAATCAACCACCTAGTGCCAGCAATACAAATTCTACACCCAGTTAGTCATTAAACACACTCTTACTGTACCAGTACTCATTTATTCTCAGTTACTAACATCAAGATGCTACTAGGAACTGATTATTTATATGAAAACCCCAATTATGAAGAAATTGTAACTCCTGATGCCACATTTTTTCATTTAATTGTCATGTACCGCTTATCCGATCTATCCTCGGGTCACGGGGAGCCTGAGCCTATCTCAGGCATCATCGGGCATCAAGGCAGGATACACCCTGGACGGAGTGCCAACCCATCGCAGGGCACACACACATACACTCATTCACTCACGCAATCACACACTATGGGCAATTTAGAGACTCCAATCAGCTTAGAAGCATGTCTTTGGACTGTGGGAAGAAACCGGAGCACCCACATGCTGAAACCAAAAAACAATTTTTCATGCTATCATTTACATTTTCTTTTTTGCTTTATGTCTGTCTGCTCTCTAAAGGAACTCTTCAGTTTTTTCTCTGTTCACAAAATACCTGATCTAAACCATAATTGTGAATTATTCCATAACTCATTAACAATGTGTTGTCAAGTTTTAAGAGAAGATAACGTTTACGAAGGTGCGCTAGTTCTGAGAAGTCACTTACTGAAAGTTAGTTTTCTTGAAAAACCCCATTATATGAAAATAGAATAATTATAATGTTAGTAACCTCATGCATTGTTTTTTTAAACAGTATATAAAATTTTATAGAATAATTTGAGCATTAATTAATTATTAATATTTAATCAAGTTATATTATGTTACAATGAAATGTGTATTTTAAGGGAGTAATAACTCTGTGAATAAGGTGTTAGGCAACTGTTTACAAGATCAGTGTCAGTTGCTTTTTTATACAATTCAGGTTTGGTTGCATGACCATGCATGAATGAATGTGTTAGGAGGCCTGGCTTTAAAGAGATCTCTAAGGAATTAGACTACTTTTGTTAGAAATTTTAGGTTTAGTTTCAGCAACCAAAATCATTGACTATGCCTGCAAGAAGAAGTTAAGTATTAAGACAGCTTAATGGTCATTGATTTATTTACCTGATATTCTAAATTCTTTTGATACACACCAAAAAAATCTACTCACACACTCTGTATGTGTTCAGAAATGTGTTTGGAATTTCTCAGATAGAACAGATGCTGGAGGCAGTGGGTGCAGGACTAATGAACAAGACGGCCTCGCTGACCATCTCTCAGCAATTCATCCAATCATCAAAAACTTTTACTGTTCCCAGTAGTTATGACCACAAGATCAATTCACTCTCCATCCTTTTTTAGAACACTTTTTCATTGCCTAAAGCATCAGACAAACAAGTGACTGAGTGACTAACAATAAAACCAAACAACATGACAACATATCATTCCATTCTCCACCTCAAATGCCCAAAAAAAAAGCCTCTTATTGACACCCTTATTGAAAACCATCTCTTATCACTCATGCTCAAGTTAAGCAATGTATCACACACAGGTCTCAACATGCATACAGCAACAAATCAGACTCAGTAGCCAGCTGTAAAGGAAACAAAAAAGGAGCAGTAAGCTCACTGCATGCTTCCATATAGGCTGATTTCTCTATTAGAGGAAATCTTTTTCAAAAGTTTAAGTTCTGCTATGTTTAAAAATTATAGGTGCCATCATTAAATCTTATAAGTATAATAAGTGGTGTAGACTGATATAAGGTGCGTGTTTGTGTATTCACAGAACCAACGCAACCAACTAACTCTCAGTACAGGTTCCAAGATTGGATGAATGGTCCTTCAGGATGGGAATCCGTCATGAAACCTGTGCCAAAATCAAATATGTGGATCAGATGGGCGATCCCAAAGAGGGAGCAGCCAAAGGACAACAACTTCAACATTAGTATATATTAGTGACCAGTAAGCCTGTGTGAGACTCAAGTATCAATCATTTACTGCATACCTTTTTCCTATTTATGTTTTATTTATTGCAACTGATCTTGCTAAACTGTTGAAGTCGCAGAATTCCAAGATTTGATATCTGGTCATGTTATTTGAGTTTCTTCATATGTTTAGGGTTTGTTTTTTTTTATGTATCTGAGGCATCTGAACATCATGTGACAGTTGTTGGTTGTGATAGCTGTGAGAAGCATTGCCAGATAGCGTACGTGCAGCTCCGGCCACCCACCAAGATGAAAAGGAAAATAAAGTAGCGTCTGCCTGCAGAGCATGCAGAAAAATATCAAAAGTTTTCCCCCACTGAGTTCAGTCGATGCCCCACACTGAAGATGGCATAGGTGTCAAAGAAAAGTATATGAATTCTAAACACATCCATTAAAGATCAGGGCAGAGTGAAAAGTAGAGCTGTTTGCATTCATCTGCAGGATCCAGTACCTCAGGCAGCGGGTTGTTATTTTTTTTTTTTTATTTAGTAGGTTAACCAGCTCTCACACACTCCTTGTTTCCTGAAACCAAGGTTTACACAACATTTCTAAAATTGACTGGCATTAATAGAACAGCTTTCACAGGGCTTGGCATCTGGGCTATGAGCAGTATCCTTGTGCGTGAGAAATGACCTGAGTTGTCATTCTGAGTGCAGTATGTACTGACACATTTTTGCGTGTGAACCTTTGGCACCTGGCCAGGTGTGTGAGCACGCTAGTGGGTGAGGCTCAGCTTACATAAAGTACATGAGCTCTCAAGGAGGGAATCAGAGACTTGCAGTGGCCTAATTTCCTATCATCTTTCACTGATATAGGATACAATTTTGTATGTAGGTTTATGAAGTAGTCAACATGTGAAATTCACCGTGTTAGTTTATGATGAAGGGCTAAAGAGATATAAAAAATTTTATAGCTAAAAGTTTATGGACAACTGAGACCTTTCATTATTATCTTTCTATCATCTTTTTATTATTATTTCTTCTTTGTTTTCTTCTTCTTCTCCTTTTTCTTCTTCTTCTTCTTCTTCTTCTTCTTCTAATTATTATTATTATTATTATTATTATTATTATTATTATTATTATTATTATTATTATTATTATTATTCATTGTTCTTGATTTTTTTCATACATTATATGAGATGCTTTCAAAGCTTTTTGTGTTTAACAATCTCTTACATGGCAGATTTTGGTTCTTTGAAGCATTCATTTATTTACAGTTATTACATATTAGATGTATGCCTGCAAGAGAGATGTGGACTACAATCACGCTCAGCATTACAGTATAAAAGAAAGAAAAACCTTGGTTCAGGAAAATTTATCCAATCCTGATGATTACTTACTACTTCCATTTAAACTCTTCCTAAAAATGCCTAGGTAGTAAAAGTAGAATCCTCTAACATGTTTCTCCTCTGTGTAACACCACACACTAGACTTAAATTGCATTTATTCTGCAGATGGCAACCAAATACTGCTAAATCTCCTATAGAGATCAAAAGCAAGCTGTGTATCTTTTAACAGGACATAAGTGGTGGTAATGTGTTTCAGTACTAAAGATGTTTAGTATGCCGTTTATGCTTTCCAGCTCTAAATTGTATGACTTGACACCCTTTAGTGGTCAGAAACATGTAATGCAACTCTATAGGCACTATATTTCTAGGCTATGTGAAGGGTAAAAAAATAACCAATAAAAAAAGAAGAAGAAAAAAAGAGAGAGAAAATCTAGAAAGAAGAATAGACACAAATGGTTCATCATGCAGCAGATGGCCAAAAGTATGTTAATGCCTGACCATGACCCCAAATTTGGGTTTTTCACAAACTCTTGCTATGAAGTTTAAGGCATGTGATTACCTAGAATGCCTTTTTATGCTTTCTAATTATTTATCATTATGATTTCCCTTCACTGGAACTAATTTGATTAGTCCAAACATGCTCTAGCATGGCAATGCCCCTGAGCACAGAATGAGGTCCAAAAAGGACATGATTTAACAAAGTTGGTTTAGAAGCAATTCTGTGGCCTGCATGGAGTCATGACTGCAACCCCACTGGGTTAAATTGGAGCACTGACTGCACCCAGTCATCTTCACCTGATCTTACTAATGATCCCCATAACCAACTCTATATTAATCCCATTCCTTTAAAATAGGATGTTCAACAAGCAGATATGTGTATAATGGTCAGGTGTCTACATACTTCACTAGGGATTATTTTGCTTAACATCTAGGACTTTTTTCACTATGTTTTTTGTTTCTTATGTTCTGTAAAGCTGCTTTGAGACAATGTTCACTGTTATAAGCGCTATACAAATAAAATTGAATTGAATTGAATACTTCTCACCATATCATGTATTCAAATCCAAATAAAAATTTTATTTGTCACGTACACAATCATACACTGCGATATGTAGTGAAATGCTTTGATATGAAAATTGAGTCAGAAATATAAAAACATTCTAAAATGGAATTAATACTAAGGTAAACAATAAAAAAGATACAAGTAAGATAAAATAAATAAATAGATAAAATTATAGAAACGTAGTATCTGAGTCCAGTGATTAGATCTGTTTACAGTACAGTGATGTGGTGTGACTGGAATGAAAATGAATATAGGCTGTAATATATTGTTAAAGTGCAAAAAATTTGCATGTGTTAGAATTGTCCTCTTGGGTAAGGGTTAGTCTAATGTCTGTTGAAAACTGAGAGGATAAATGGAACTGAGACTACAAGGGGAAAAAAGGAAAGAGACTGCACTAAAAGATTTGCATTTTTCAGAAGATAGCAAAAAAACAGTCTTGGGTAGAAATTGATGGAAATTTTTGTATCTGAGATCTTTCAAATCAGTTTACCTCAGTACCCCTCAGAATGGCATAAAAATGCTAACTGCTCACAGGAATTATGAAAATACTGCACCACCCAACATTTTAGAACCAGAATTACTTAACACCTATAACATATTCCACTATAAACATACACTATATTGCCAAAAGTATTCGCTCACCCATCCAAATATCAGAATCAGGTGTTCCAATCACTTCCATGGCCACAGGTGTATAAAATCAAGCACCTAGGCATGCAGACTATTTTTACAACCATTTGTGAAAGAATGGGTCGCTCTCAGGAGCTCAGTGAATTCCAGCGTGGAACTGTGATAGGATGCCACCTGTGCAACAAATCCAGTCGTGAAATTTCCTCACTCCTAAATATTCCATGGTCAACTGTCAGCTGTATTATAAGAACGTGGAAGTGTTTGGGAACGACAGCAACTCAGCCACGAAGTGGTAGGCCACGTAAACTGACGGAGCGGGGTCAGCGGATGCTGAGGTGCATAGTGCGAAGAGGTCGCCAACTTTCTGCAGAGTCAATCGCTACAGACCTCCAAACTTCATGTGGCCTTCAGATTAGCTCAAGAACAGTGCGCAGAGAGCTTCATGGAATGGGTTTCCATGGCCGAGCAGCTGCACCCAAGCCATACATCACCAAGTGCAATGCAAAGCGTCGGATGCAGTGGTGTAAAGCACGCCGCCACTGGACTCTAGAGCAGTGGAGACACGTTCTCTGGAGTGACGAATCGCGCTTCTCCATCTGGCAATCTGATGGATGAGTCTGGGTTTGGCGGTTGCCAGGAGAACGGTACTTGTCTGACTGCATTGTGCCAAGTGTAAAGTTTGGTGGAGGGGGATTATGGTGTGGGGTTGTTTTTCAGGAGCTGGGCTTGGCCCCTTAGTTCCAGTGAAAGGAACTCTGAATGCTTCAGCATACCAAGACATTTTGGACAATTCCATGCTCCCAACTTTGTGGGAACAGTTTGGAGCCGGCCCCTTCCTCTTCCAACATGACTGTGCACCAGTGCACAAAGCAAGGTCCATAAAGACATGGATGACAGAGTCTGGTGTGGATGAACTTGACTGGCCTGCACAGAGTCCTGACCTCAACCCGATAGAACACCTTTGGGATGAATTAGAGTGGAGACTGAGAGCCAGGCCTTCTCGTCCACCATCAGTGTGTGACCTCACAAATGCGCTTCTGGAAGAATGGTCAAAAATTCCCATAAACACACTCCTAAACTTTGTGGACAGCCTTCCCAGAAGAGTTGAAGCTGTTATAGCTGCAAAGGGTGGACCAATGTCATATTGAACCCTATGGATTAGGAATGGGATGTCACTTAAGTTCATATGTGAGTCAAGGCAGGTGAGCGAATACTTTTGGCAATATAGTGTATATAACTCAATTCAATTCAACTTTTAAGGTCATCACACATATATGCATATACACCGATCAGCCGTAGCATTATGACCTCCTGCTTCCACCTGCTTGCCTTCTTCTCATAGTGTATCCTGGTTCCATGTGTTCCCCAGGTAAGTGATGCACACGCACCTGGCTATCCACGTGATGTAAAATAAAATGTGATTCATCAGATCAGGCCACCATTCTTCCATTGCTCCATGGTCCAGTTCTGATGCCCCCATGAGCATTGTTGCTGCTTTCGGTGGTGCTGGTCTGCGGCTATGAAGCCCCGTACGCAACAAACTGTCATGCACTGTGTATTCTGACACCTTTCTATCAGAACCAGCATTAACTTTTTAGCAATTTGAGCAAAAGTAGCTCGTCTGTTGGATCGGATCACACGGGCCAGCCTTCTCTCCCCACATGCATCAATGAGCCTTGACCGCCCATGACCCTGTCACTGGGTTCACCACTGTTCCTTCCTTGGACCACTTTTGATAGATACTGAACATTGCAGACCAGGAACACCCCACAAGAGCTGCAGTTTTGATCCAGTGGTCTAACCATCACAATTTGGTCTTTCGTCAAACTCGTTTAAATCCTTATGCTTGCCCACTTGCTGCCTAATATATCCCGCCCACTAACAGTTGCCATGATGAGGAGATAATCAGTGTTATTCACATCACCTCTCAGTGCTTATAATATTATGCCTGATCGGTGTATATGAGTGTACAGTATGTAGTACAAAATGTAGCCTACTAGCCCCAGGTGTTAATGTTAGTCCAAATGATAGACATTTGATGAGTAGACATTTTAGGGTAGTGTAAAGGTCTCATATTTTTTTTTCTTTAAAAGATAAAGCTGGTGTCACGGTGGCTTAGTGGTTAGCACTTTGGTCTCACACCTCCAGCGTCCTGGGTTTGAGTTTGCATGTTCTCCTTGTGCTTGGTGGGTTTCCTCCAGGTGCTCCGGTTTCCTCCCACAGTCCAAAGACATGCTTCTAGGCTGATTGGAGTCTCTAAATTGCCTGTAATGAGTGTGTGTGTGTCCTGCAATGGGTTGGCGCCTGAGCTAGGCACAGGCTCCCCATGACCCGAGGATAGATTGGATAAGTGGTACAGATAATGAAATGAAAAATGAAATGAAAGATAAAGCTGGTAGTTTGTAAGCTGTAAAAAAAAAAAAAAATACAACTCCCATGATGCTTAGCTAAATTCACTTCCTGTACTCTCAAGCTCACTCAAACACACGTGGTATGTCCTGCTGACGTTGTCTCCGTAGTTCCGCTTCCTGAATGTCTTGAGCCGCATTATTATTTTTTATTAGTAATAATACCGGCTCTGAAGATTCTCTACTCGACATGGAGAAAGGCGGAATATCAGCGATTCTGTTTGACCTGGACAACACTCTAGTGGACACAGCAGGGGCCGGACAGCTGGCCTTGAATAAGGTGGGACTTAGTGAATGAAAGCAGTCACTGAGAGAAGAGTATTAGACACTTAATTACACAAGATCAAATAATAACAATTAAATAGCTGTATTACATAGTGCACTTTCACCCACAGTTAAATTAAAGCTATTAAAATAAAATAACAGCAATGCAAATGTGTTTTAGAATAGAGCTGTAATTGTGGTGAAACGGAAGGGATGATGGAAGTTGTAGTTTAATGCCATTAAGCTCCATCACCTCTGCCATAAGAACCACATTTTAATAATCATTATTTAGAATTTACTCTTTATTATCTTTATTTTTTTGTTCTATGTATTTTATTTTGTGCTTTTTGCTCTGATTTTATAGTGTATAAAATAGGCATTTATTATAAAATATAAATAGCTGTACTGTAGAGGGTTTTTTTAAAATAAAATATACAGCTATATTATTTGCGTAAAAGATGTTATTTGTTTTAATACACATTATTATTATTATTATTATACAGTACAGTACAAACTTTCGGAAGCACGTTTATATTGTCCTTGTGATTGTTTATTATTTTATTGTTGTTTATTATTTCTGTTTTAATGTTGCCTGGAAAGCACATTTAAAACAACTGTTGACCAAAGTGCTTTCCAGGCAACATTAAAACAGAAAGAATAAACAACAATAAAATAATAAACAATCACAAGGACAATATAAACCTAAACACTCTAGCCAGTATTAAAAGCCACACTAAAAAGATAAGACCTACAGAAGGAGAAGATTTAATGTGCATAGGAAGTTTATTATTATTATTACATGCTGATGCGATTACACTCTTGAGCTTTATTTGCATGATTTTCTGCATTGCCTTCCTGCCAGATGATTTGGCTGATTAGATATCTGCACTAATCTACACGTGTTCCTAATAAAGTGGATGGGGAGTGTCTGAGAAGTACAAAATTTTATAAAAGCAGGTGTTTGACAGTGATTTCTGATTACTGTGCTATCCTGCTTAATATTGACAATAAATTTCAGCTGAAGACAATATGGGATGTGGTTCCTGCCAGCAAAACACTAATTTATTATTTCTGGTGGCATTTCAGTGCTTTAGCAGTCTGCTTTTCATTAGATTTGCAGTAGAAACCTCAGACGTCTTGGTATTGATTTTTCTAGGTCTATTAGATACTGCATGGAGAAAGTTGTTATGGACAAAATACACTGTATTGCCAAAAGCTTTGGGATACCCCTCAAAATCATTGAATTCAGGTGTTGTTTTTCAGGGGTTTCAGTGAAAGGAACTCTTAATGCTTCAGAATACCAAGACATTTTGGACAATTTCATGCTCCCAACATTGTGGGAACAGTTTGGGGATGACCCCTTCCTGTTTCAACATGACTACACACCAGTGCACAAAGCAAGGTCCATAAAGACATGGATGATGAGTTTGGTGTGGAGGAAATTCACAGAGTCACTAACCTCAACCCAATGGAACAACTTTGGGATGAATTAGAGCGGCGACTGCGAGCCAGGCCTTCTTGTCTAACATCAGTGCCAGACCTCACAAACACACTTGTAGAGGAATGGTTAAAAATTCCCCATAAACACACTCCTAAACCTTGTGGAATAGCTGCAAAGGACGGGCATATTAAATTAATATTAAATATTAAATTCATGTGCATGTAAAGCCAGATGTCCCAGTTTTGGATTGGCCCACAGTCTCCGCTCTAATTCCTCCCAAAGGTGTTCTATCAGGTTGAGGTCAGGTGAAGTTCCTCCACACCAAACTCTCTCATCCATGTCTTTATAGACCTTGCTTTGTGCACTGGTGTGCAGTCATGTTGGAACAGGAAGGGGTCATCCCCAAACTGTTCCCACAAAGTTGGGAGCATGAAATTGTCCAAAATGTCTTGGTATGCTGAAGCGTTAAGATTTCATTTCACTGGAACTAAGGGGTCAAGCCCAACCCCTGAATTCAGTTATTTGGAGGGATGTCCCAAGACTTTTGGCAATATAGTGTAGCATTGTGGTTTTCACTCCATACAAAACAACTTGATGAAACCTTTTTCTCTAAAGACTGTTCTACATTTCCCCCAACAGCATTAATACAAAAGGCTAATTTTGCGATATTTTACAATCCTAATAGTCTTATCTTCATCCAAAAGTTTTAATTGACTAAATATTACCTATATCACTTACTAAAACTTATATCATAACTCTGACAGGTATGTGAGCTGTTGAGAAGCAAACTGAAGGACGCAAACACCAGTGATATTTGTAAGCGGTTTGGCCATAAACTTTGTGAGGAACAGTTTGACCCAGCTGCAGGCAAAACCATTGATGACGTTCGGATAAATCACTGGCATGAGGCCCTGCAGGAAGCGCAAAGTGTGGATCCCGGCCATGCTCTGGCCTCAGACTGCTACTACACTTGGAAAAACACTCGTCTCCAGGCTCTAGCATTATCTCCTGACGTTTTGGCCTTGCTGCAAGAGCTGAAGCGCTCATGCAAACTGCTGCTGCTGACCAACGGTGATGCGCAGACACAGAGGGAGAAGCTAGAGGCAGTGAGATGTGAGGAACTCTTCAGTGCTGTGGTGGTAGGAGGAGAACATGCTGAGCAGAAACCTGCAGTCTCTATTTTCACACACTGCTTCGAGCTGCTGGGAGTGAAGCCATACGACTGCATCATGGTGGGAGATTCACTGGACACAGATATCCAGGGTGGATACGATGCAGGGGTCCGAGCTACAGTGTGGATTAATAAGAGCAGAGACGGTCTTCCAGAAAACAGTGTGACTCCTGATTACACCATTCCCTCTGTGCAAGACTTGCCTCAGGTTTTAGCTAAGCTGAAATAATATTTTTTTAAGCAGTCAATATCCATATTTTATTTAGAATTATCATGAGAATTTTATAAATGATACTGAAAAAATAAACACTATTCTGATATTAAGGAGTTGCATTAAATTTCATCGTTTCACATGTTTTTTAAATAATAATTTTATCATAATAATCACACAGCTTTGGGGGAGATATGATACCATCATACTGATATTGTGTCTCAAGCCGCAATACAATTTTTTTTCCTTCTTTGACATTACAAAAATACCAATGGCATTTTACTCCCAGTAATGGATTAGCAGGTTGATTAGATACTAATATTTCTGTCCTTCTTAACAACTCTTCCACTAGTTCAGGTCATTTTTGAATAAAGAAATATCAGATATCAATTTAAAGTTTTATTTTACTTTTTCCTCAGGTGAATATACTGTGTTGTATATTGTATAGTGAATGTTTAAGTATCACAAAGTGATATATTTGCCATATTATCCACCTGCAATCCCATGTTTCCTAGCATCCAGCAGTATACAGTATTGTTCAGATAACACTGTCCACTTCACTCTGTGGCCACTGATTTTACAAAAAAAGAAACAAACCCTCTTAGAGGCACTTTTCTGTGTTCCAGTTCTGAATGTGTTTAAACAAGTCATGAAAAACATCTCTATGAAAGTGTCTCAATATAAAAATAGCATTATATCAGCCAAAATTCACAAGTATATTGTCTTCACATGAACAGTGTGACAAGCAATAATCTGAAATTATGATCCTTGAGAATAATAATAATTGATGCTGCATGTTTAAATACCGACCGTAAATCTACTTCACATCTAGTTTAATTTTAATGTTCATTGCCGCCAGTTCAGCCACGAAGTAGCGGAACACATAGGGGACAGCCACTGTGTCAATGGCGTCGCTCTTCTTGCACAGTGAGCAGATAGTGTTCCGATGCCGTGTGGCTGACCAGTGTGGAGGTGGCTTCTCCAGCAGTGGAGACAGCAAACTGCCACAGCGCACACACACCTGAGCTATAGATCGGTCCGAGCAGTTAAACAGGCGATCGTGCAGCAAGAAGGACGAGCCATGAGCCAGCAGGGCATCCCGCTCCATCTCTCCGAAGCGGATGCCACCTTGCACGTTCCTTCCTCCAAGCGGCTGATTGGTCACTTTGTCCCTCGCTCCCGTCGTCCTCACCTGGAACTTGTCTGAGACCATGTGACGCAGGCGCTGGTAGTAAACCACACCTACAAATATGTCAGCCTCCAGCTCCTGTCCGCTCAGTCCTGAGTAAAGGCGCTCGGTGCCGTAATAATTATAACCCGCCGCCTTCAGCATGGTACCGAAATGTTCAAGGGCCGAGTTCTGCTCGGAGAAGGTGAACGGCGTGGCGTCATGGCACAAGCCGTGCAGTGCTGCAGATTTGCCTGCCATGCTCTCGATCAGCATACCGATGGTCATGCGTGATGGGAAGCCATGTGGGTTGAACAGGATATCAGGGGTCATGCCACTCTCACTGAAAGGCATGTCTTCAGCTGGCCACAGGCGACTCAGGATACCTTTCTGACCATGCCTGCTGGCAAACTTGTCTCCGATGGTGGGGTTTCGTGGTACTCGCATAGTAATGCACACACGCTTGAAGCGACCTGTTCCTGCATCATTGCTGCACACCTTGATGTTGTCCACTACACAACTCTCCTGACTCCTGAAAGAAACATGAATAAGGGGATTAGATCTTTTTTTATTGAATATTTTAATTGTATTGTACTGAAAAAGTTTTGTATTTAATTTTCAGTGAGGCAGAAATAATTGGCTGATAACTGATTTATTTCACAGTAAATGATACGGATAACGTACTTGTAGAAGAAAACATGGCTCTGGCCTGTGTTGAGATTGATGTAGCTGTAAAAAGGGTCTCCAAAATTCAGCTTGGTTCCTATAGGCGGCAATCCATCTACATCCAACTTGTCCGACACTTTCGGGTCACCCGGTTTAATCCCAAACACCACGCCGTCCTCACCTTTGACCTTCTCCGATAGGTCCACTATCTCAGTCTTATAGACAGAGCCATGGGCAAAACCACGCTCCCATGAGGACTTGTTCACAATCTGGACAAGAAATAAATAAGTAATTAAGGATGTGGTACACTGATGACAAGTCATAGATAAACATAAAAAACGTAATCTTCCAGAAAATGACCAGTCTTATTACAATGAAAGACAATCAGTGCTGACCATTGCATCTTCCATGTCGTAGCCAGTATAAGAGATCACAGCCACTATAGCGTTCGTGCCAATAGGGTAGTTGTCGATGTTGTAGTGGTCGTACATGAGAGGACGGACTAGAGGACTCTGGGGGGTCTGTAAGCGGTAAAGCTTATTATCTGAGCGATCCTGATAAGAGTGGAGAGGGAAACCCATAGTTTGTTTACCTGTACACAGAAACATGAGAGAAAAAAGTGGGACATATTTTTACACATCAATCAATAAACATGTTTTAAATTTGGTTGGAACACTACAGCATAAACACTGTTCTTTTCATCTCTGGAAGCTGAAGCTAGCAGATGGTAGAGCGACCTTACCCATCTGGCACTGGTACATGTTCCTAGGACTCTGATTATGGTCTGAGAAGGGGATGAAGCTGGCCACCACACTGAGCATGCTGTGAGGGAAGAGCTCCTGATGGGTGGTGACAACATGCTCTACCTCATCCTCAAATATCCCCACGTTCAGGTAAATCTGAAACAAAACATAAAATGTTCAATACCTCCGTTGTACACTTTATATTAGTTATACATGCACAGCACTCGATTCTGATTGGTCAGAAGTTATTGATTAATTTTTTCTAACAAAAGCTCTGACGAGATAGTTGCAATTCAACACACTGGTTTATATTCATGTGCTCTTTCTAATATGTTACCATTTCTATAGTAACAGGCTAACCCTAAGGCAAATGCTTCACATAATGTAAGGCTAATAATAAACATTCTAAAATGAGGTATTTAAGGTCTAGGTCTAAACACTAACAGAGTGAAGAGTTCTTTGGCAGAGTCTTCAGGACAAAGAGCTTTCACATTCCAGAGTAACAGGACAAGCTGTATTTTTACTAGAAAAAGGAGGTGTTAAACAAACAACTGTTTATTGTTGCTATAACTTGTCCTGTGGATGTTCAACATTAAATGCAACTATAAATTGATAAAAATGATCAAACTGTAACCTTTGGCAAACTGCTGTGGTATAACAAGATTAAAACAATTTATCGGAATAAATGATAAATAATAAGCCATGTGAGGCTGACTTAATGTCGACAGACCTGTTCGAAGGTGCCAATGAGCTCCTCTTTGCCCAGAGCGAGGTTACGGACTGGTCGTACCATGCGGCACGGTGTGGTGAACACATACAGGCTTGGGTACAAGCTTGCTTTACCCGTTTGAGGAACTAGCACAATTTCAGTCCATGGAGGAATCTTTTTCTCCTTCAGTACCTGTAAGAAGAGATTGGAAACAATGTGATTGACCACAAAAATTTTAAGATTTTAGAAGAATTAGATTTATCGCAACATTTCATTCATCACCATAAAAGACAAATCAAGCTGAATTTTTCACAGGTGTAATTCTACTCAAAATAAGTGCATTATTAAAGTTAGCTAAATTTCTTGAGGTGCCAGCACAAAAAAAACCCATAAATAATGCGTTCAAACTCAAAAATGGATTAATAATAATAATAATAATAATAATGTTTCAGTTATGGTGACTGTCTGATGGTACGTATTGAAAAGAAACTGGTTGCAAGTGTTACTAACCTTGAACCTGCGGAGAGATTCAACGAGCGAGGGGGCGAGATCTTTCTCAACCCAGCCGATCATGGTGCCATCCAGTATGACGGGATAGCAGCAGGAGTATGGCTGACCAGGAGTTCCGTCCACTGGAGTAACACCTGACCGAGAGAAAAGTGAATCAGAAGTAAATGAAGTTTGAAAGAAAAGTCCCATATTTTAAAGTCACAAAGCAAATCATAACTTCTAGAGTGTACATGATGGGATATTGTTTTACTGAAAATGTCCAATTGTATCAAATATATAAATTAATTAAATAAAGGAAACAAATTACACATCAGTATTATGTATTGCTTCAATTTGATAATATATAATGAATTGAAATTGCTTTTATTCTGTTATAAAGTCAATTAATTTCCCCCCATTATGAGTCAACAGCAGGGAGCAGAAGTTGCGTAAGATTCCAGCAGTATACCTTAAACCC
Organism: Hemibagrus wyckioides; assembly: GCF_019097595.1. Classification (NCBI taxonomy): domain Eukaryota; kingdom Metazoa; phylum Chordata; class Actinopteri; order Siluriformes; family Bagridae; genus Hemibagrus; species Hemibagrus wyckioides. Next base: position 12,828,720 of record NC_080712.1, read on the forward strand.
CCCAAAAGAGTGTTAGTGCTCATCTCTTGACTCTCCCTCTAGACAATACTACTACTCTATTCTTGAAAATCTCTGTCTTTACGTGTAAATCTCAGACTGTGGTCCACATGCATTTCAATTCTGATAGTGCAGCCCTTTTTAAAATAAGAAAAAAAAAAAGACATTGGAGAAAATATGGCACACTTGTTTACCTAGTGTGCAGAGTAGGGCAGGGATTGTAGTAGTGGGGTGAACAGGAGCCACAATTTCACAGTGGGCAGTGAGGTGGTTCATCAGACCGCATGGTGCTCCGTCAGGTGTGTGCACAGGACACAGGAAGCCCCAGGACTCAGGTAACAGCTTTCTCACTGCCGTGGTCCTCATCCTGGCGAAGGCTGCTCCTCTGTGTACACACCGGAAGTGAGACAAATAGCGAATGAAGTTAAGCTTGTCAGCCACCACGCAAAGACCACTGGCCTGCAGCATACCCAGACCTGAGAGACAGAAAGATGTGTAAATCAGCATGTTAAACAAACAAGGAGTAGTTCAACAATTCCAAGCTTTCACTTTTAATTATTACATAATAATACCTGTCTTGGAGACAAGGTTTCCTGTAGCCAGCAGGTACTCAAAGGCTTTGGTGAGGTCAGTGCCCATGTTGAAGATTTTCGCCAGGTTATCTGAGGTCAATCCCGCGAATCTCTGGGCTCTTTTATCCATAGCCAGTTTCACAGAAACTAGCCAGCCTGTCATTTTCTCCTGAAAAGTAAAAATAATTATACATTATAAGAGGGGTATAATAGAAAGCTACAGTGCACATTAATAACTAGCTGCCAGAAATTTTAGGATAAAACATTAGCAGGCACTATATCCACTTACTCTGTACTAATTTCACATGATAAAAGTAGTACAATAGGAATCACACCATAATATCTGCTGAACACCTCTGCTGGGTTTCAAGTCTATAAGCCAAGAGCAGAAAGCTGAGGCTACAGTGGGCACAGGTTCGTCAAAAATACACCCCAACCTGACTGCTGTTTTGGGGTTTTCCTTCACAACTCTTACAATGTTTTTGGCATCCACTGAGATATGGGATAGGATTTAATTTTGTATAATTCTCCACTTTATAAAATGTTATTTTATGTTTCCTCACACATCAATAACTGTTTCTGTTAGAAAGGATCTGCAAATAAATCTGAAGATGATTTTTATTTTTAGAAATACTAATTATAGTCTACTTAGTTCTAACTCTGTTTGTCTCCTTATTAAAAAATGTTTGCTAGATTTTTGAGGGTAACCGTGTACAGATTTTCCATGATACAATAAGAATAGAAGAAGCCATACATAGATTACAGCACTGTGGAATTCTTCTGTTCGCATACACCGATCAGGCATAACATTATGACTAGTGACAGGAATAACACTGATAACACAAGATAACATCTCATCATGGCACCTGTTAGTGGGTGGGATATATTAGGCAGCAAGTGAACATTTTGTCCTCAAAGTTGATGTGTTAGAAGCAGGAAAAATGGGTAAGTGTAAGGTTGTAAGGTAATCAAGATTGATAAGGGCCAAATTGTGATGGCTAGACGACTGGATCAGAGCATCTCCAAAACGGCAGCTCTTGTGGGGCGTTTCCGGTCCGCAGTGGTCAGTATCTATCAAAAGTATCCTTTAAGTCCTGTAACTTGCAAGGTGGGGCATCCATGGTATATCAAGATCCGCTGCTAACATCTTGGTGCTAGATACCACAGTACATCTTCAGGGATCTAGTGGAGTCCATGCCTCCACGGGTCAGGGCTGTTTTGGCAGCAAAAGGGGGACTAACAATATTAGGCGGGTGGTCATAATGTTATGTATTATCAGTGTACATAGGAACATAGGAAGTTGGGGTCAGAGCACAGGTGATCCAGCACCCCTGGCGCAGACAGGGTTCAAATTTTTGCCCAAGGGCCCCACAGTGGCAGCTTGGTGGTGCTGAAGCTTGAACCCCAACCTTCCAATCAGCAACCAAGAGCCTTAACTATAATCACATAATAACATCTGCTGAACATCACTGTTGTCGTCAGAGTTAGCTCACCTTCAGGAACATGAGAAAAAGCTCCCCAGGTGTGAGGACCTCCTGACACATCAGACTGTCTGGATTCTCCTCCATACACTCCTGTTTGGCAAAAGCAAACAACTTTCGTGTCATCAGACACAGCATGTAGAACTTCTCGGTGTCTGACTTCAGGTGAATGCACAGACACTCGCTGTAGACAAATGGAAAAAAAAATTGCTTCAGACATTACAGGGAGCAGAAAACATATATACGTCATTAATTCTCCTAACGGAAGAGCAAAACATTATCTGTTGTCATGACTAATATTTTACATTTAAATGTTTATATTTTATAATTGTTTAGGACCAATTACAAAAAGGACTTACTCCAGAAGAAATTTAGCACACTGTTCATGTGTGTACCACTCTGGCAAGTTCAGTTTGACCCGAAAGCGTTCTCCCAGATAGTCAAGCACCTTCCCTCTGGTAGTGCAGCCTTCTTCCATAACCAAGCGCAGCATCTCTGACACACAGCTCTTAAAGAAGGAGTTCTCCTCTCTGCCCTTTATCAGCTCCTGGTAGATCTGGTAGTCTGAGAAGTCCACTAGGGCCTGCGAGCCATAGACAGTATATATTACATAATATACTATTGCTTCATACAAAGATATACAGAGGAATCTAACTGGACACTTTAAATCACTCTCATAACAGAAAATATGACCTAGGTCTAAGGAAAAAATAACTACATTTACATTATATGCTTCTTTGTACATATTCATTTCTGAATCTTAATGGCTCACATTCATAAATACAAATGACCCAAAATCAGATCTATGTCACTTCAACCTGTTAATGTGAGCATAGCCCATGTTTATAAGCAGTGCATCTATCAGAATTACCTTAAGAGCAAAGCCCAGAGGAAGGAAAAACAGCTCTTTCTGATAAATGAAGTTCAGCATGACCGTTCCATTATCCAGGTAGTGAAGGTTCATGTTAATGGAGGTATGTTCTTCTCTCACACAATGCATTGAAATTGCTGAAAAACACAGAACTCATTATTTTAAGTCTCTGTGGAATATCTGTACACCTGCACCTATTCCATACAGCCAAGATTGGCTGGTTTGAGTTTTTCAAAAACTGTTGAACTGGGAATTTCACACACACAACAATCATTAATATTTACTCAGAAACACAGAATATATCATGTTCTGAGGGTCATCAGGCTGAAACACCTTGTTGATGAGAGATGTCGAGGAGCTCTTTTACCAACATGGTGCTTCCACCCACAGACCATAGAGCTCACAATGTTTTTTTTTTCCCCCACACCATTTTATTTAAACTCTAAAGACTGTTGTGTGTGAAAATCCCAGGAGATCATCAGTTTCTGAAATACTCAAACCTACTCAAATCTGGTGCCATCAACTATGCTGTGATCAAAGTCACGGAGATCACACTTTTTCTTCTTTCTGTTGATTGATGTAAACATTATCTACATGATTTCTTTGCATTACACTGCTGCTACATGATTAGAAAAACTGCAAAAAATATATAGGTGCTCCTAATAAAATCACCCATTTTATTAGGAACACCTATAAGTGGGGAAAACACTTTTACGAATTATGGCATTATCACTAATGAAATAAATACAGTTGCCTGCAAAGTCTCCATCACCTGTGTAAAAATTTACAATTTATTTAAACATCAAATAAGAGAAAAATGTCAACGTATCCAACATCAAGATAACAATCCAGAAAAATAGTTGGCGGGAAAAAAGTGCCACCTGACAGAAAAGTCAGAGAGAATGGAAAATACTTAGAGGCTCAGAGGACATGAAAGAGGTCTGAGGGAGTTATATGTAATGGCAAAGAATCAATTATTAAAGAAAATATGACATTCAGAAAGACAGAACTAAGACTCTTTTACCTACTATGAGTATCTTAACAACTTCTATATGAAAATACTTGTTACTTTGGAACATCTGTGAAATCCTGCCTAATGTTTTGTTAGTATATATGATGTGAAGGTCATATTCAATTATTGTAAACGTTTGTATTCAGATCTATGGTAGCACAACATTAAAACTTACCATACTGAGTGTAGCCTTGACCTCTACTTTTAAACTTTGGTCTTGACAAGGCGATGGGATAGTTCCTCCTTGGCATGATAAGCATGCGGATCACCTTCTCGATTCCGTTTACAATGAAGTAGCCTCCCATTTCCTACAGGACAGACGTGGAGAAAGATGAAGCAAGCATCATGCATACACAGGATAAATGTACTTTTCTTCAGGAATTACATAACTGCCCTTTGCACGATTTAAAAAGCGGATGAAAAATCTCAATTTTTACCTCTGCTTCTTCATGATGCTCTATTAGCTCTTTAGGTGAGAGTCCATGGAGATTACACAGTTTGGACTTCACCATGATAGGCACCTGTCCTAACGACTGCTTAATAATTCCTTTAGGGACCCCATTGACTGACCAACTGACATCTGCCTGTAGGCATAAACACAGGTAACATAAAGAGGAGCTCATGTCAGAAACTTAACCATACTGAGATATTGTGGGTTTATTGAGCAAAATGTCCTACCACTAGCTTTCCTCTGTATGTGCACCTCCTTCCTCTACACTCAGCAGGATACACATGGAGATCCTTGCAGATCCCACCTTTGGCCACAGCGGGGTTGTGGATAGCAGCTTCCACAAATGATAGAGCGATTCTGTCCCCCTTGTACAGGAACTCCAGAGGAGGAATGGCCTAAAGAGAGACAAGGTGAAACTGAGGAGGTCAATTTTTAGAAAGATCATGCCAGGCCTAGAAGACAATGGGGAATGCTGCTAAAGGAAAATAATCAGTGGTGTGTTGCCATTAACAATGTTTAGGTAGCTATTATGTATATACACCCCCCCCCCATTTCACTCTAAGTTAATAAGACAAACATAAAGGCAGCTCGTAATGTTACAGAGGCCAAGAAAAAAAGTTTCTAAAGTTCTAGCTACATAACGTGTCATTGCCTTGTAGCTGGAACTTTAGAAACTTTTTCTTTGTCCTTTTTCTGTACCATGACAAGCTGCCTTTAACTCTAAGCATCACCATAACAAATACACATATTTTTAATAGCTGTTTATTATGGAGCTTCAGCTATAACCCGTGTAAGCTGTTACTGCAGAAATAACAACGTATTAAAACCAGCGCATTAATATAAACCAACATTGCCAGAGGTGATGTTATGGAAAATTATTCAACACCTTTCTGACCAATCAGAGTCCAGAATCCAACAGGACTGTAGTATGATTGCTATCTGATCAACTAAACTGTGGTTAAACAGTGAAGATATCATTTATATCCTGTTAGCACCAAACTTGCATAACTTAAGGGAATACACATATTATCCCCTTTTATATTTATTGAATTATTTGCATTATTTAATGCAAATATGGGAAACACCCACAGGACATGTAGATTATATACCAATACAGGATTATAAATAAAACCTGTTCCTGAAGTATCACTGACTTTTTCCCTGCTTTAAAACCCCCATATCTGTTCTAGACTATGAGTTAGATCAGTGTGTTACAGCAAAGTAATGTAAAACCCAAGGCAGGGTTCAGAATTAGTGAGCTGCAGTAAGACTGCACATGCAGTTCATTGGCCTTTAAGGATAATATAATATCAATACCGTATTGTACATCTAAGAGAGCCAGTGTATGATGATGCTAGTAGAGATAAAGATGATAAATATGACAGTATTGCTTGATGGCCCTGCTCCACGTGAGCCCCAGGCGCAGCGCACTGACCTGAACCACTCGGCACAGTCCATCAGTAACCGCTTCATCAAACGACTCGATGTGAGCTTTCACCAGATCCTGCACAGCTTCGTGCTGTTTCTCTTTAGGAATCCCAAATCCTGCTTCTGTGAGGTGTTTTAAGCTCGGGGCAGTGGGTAAAGCACTCCACTTCCAAGCGTAATCCATATTCGCATGCTCTCCTCACATGTATTAGTGAACGCAATGGAGAAACTTGCCCCAGCAACGCAACTTCCGCTCGCGCGCTGCCATGTATTTCAAAATAAAAGTTCGAACCTACACATTTTTTTTTGCGTTTGTTTTCCTTTAACATATTTTGTCGAAGTGACATAATAAAACCATCACGACAAAAAAAAAAAAGAATGAAAAATTATACATACACATTCTCCCTCTGTCCTCACATGGGTTTCCTCCCAGCTTCCATAAACATGCTGCTTGTATAGAATTTATTACAACAAAATTGCCCCTAGGTGTGAATGGGTGTGGGTGTAGCTGTTTTCCTCCGAAACAACAGTTAATGATTACAGGACAAAATTTAATTAAGAAATTTATGTACATCTACATCTACACTGGGCACCAGGATCAATCCTGATTTCAGGTTACTGTCTGTGTGGCATTTTAGTTAGTCCAGAATGCAGCCGCCAGAGCTCAAGGTCTGTTAAGTTTAGAATTGATTACAAACTATCATTACTTACGTACAAGGCTTTAAATGGTTTAGCTCCTACGTATCTAACCAGTCTTCTAACACACTACAATCCATCACACTTATTAAGATCACAAAACTCTGGACTTCTGGTAGTTCCCAGAATATCAAAGTCTACAAAAGGGGGTGTTTTCGTATTAGCCCCTAAACTTTAGAATAGCCTTCCTGACAGTGTTCGGGGCTCAGACACAGTCTCCCAGTTTAAACATAGACATATCTCTTTAGCCAGGCATACACATAATACATCCCATAACCTTGTACTCCAGTACATCTGATTAAATGCACCTTATCATCTATTGCTTGCTAATATTATGAATTCGCTAATTCCTTACCACTGGTTCACTTTTTCTACCCATCCTGAGGCATCTAGAGATTGTGCCAGCTCCAGTAGACCTTCAGTGAGAAGAGGCCTACTCTGCGAATATCCTGAAGCATCCAGAGATGCCAACCCTATGTGGACTTTGAGGACGACAACAACCTCCTAATTAATACACACACTAATATTCTACATATGCTGTATCTGCATCACACAACTGCAAATGACTGTACATAACTGCAGAAAGGACACTGTTCATATCAAACTCTCCGGTGTTTAGAATAATTTATAATCACACTCTCTGGTGTCACCCAAATGAGGATGGGTTCCCTTTTTAGTCTGGTTCCTCTCAAGGTTTCTTCCTCATACCATCTAAGGGAGTTTTTCCTTGGCTCACCTCAGGCTTGCTCACTAGGGATGATTTTGTCTAACATCTAGGACATGTTTTTTGTTTCTCATGTTCTATAAAGCCACTCCGTCCAGGGTGTATCCTGCCTTGATGCCCGGTGACGCCTGAGATCGGCTCCCCGTGACCAGATGATTGATTGAATAAGCGGTACAGACAATGAAATGAAAAGGTTTTGTAAAGCTGCTTTGAGATGTTGAGCAATGTTCATTGCTCAAAGTGCTATACAAATAAAATTGAATTGAATTGAATTTTGCACCCTCTCCCTGTGTTTGCACAGGTTTCCGTATTTAACATTTTACTAAATGAATGTTTGTTACTTTCACTGAACAAAACTTCAGAAATTATCTATTCTTCAATAAATTCACTCTTTATTCTGGTGAGGGTAATATTAGAGCCAGAGCCTATCCTAGGAAAACTGTGAGTGTGAGGTGGGACTACACCTTGGTTGGGATACCAGTCATGCAAACAGGAATGCAGGCTGAACATGTACAAAACAAAACCTTCATAGAGACAGTAACCTGAGCGTAAGACCATATGCCAGATCATCACATGGCACAACATAGACACACAATGACCATTTTTAAAGATGCCTACCAGCCTTCAGTACGTCTTTGGAGAAAACCAGAGATCCTGGAGAACATGCAAACTCTGCACATGCAGGACAGAGGCAGGAATCAAACCTCCAACTAAAGACGTGCGAGGCAAACATGCCAACCACTAAGCCACCGTTATTAATATTACCAATATAAAACTTTTATATTATGGTTATTTCACATGTGATGTTTGTAATAACAGAAACCTTTCTCCGTTCCATGTGTTTTGCAGTCAACAAACGTAAGCCGAACCTTAAATGAGCCAAGCAGAAGGCTTTTATTATTTATGCAAAATGTAATTCATATCTCTCACCCTAACCCTAACCCTTACCTGACAGCTGGAGGTGATTTGCTAGAACTGGGATTAAATCTAAGCTTTCCACCACCTGTTATTTGCATTATAGAACATGTGAAAAAAAGGATGCAAATCATAAGTACTTCATAAACTTTTTTCTCATACACTCGTAGCTTTAAAAGAAACAGCTTAATTATTTTTTTTAAATGATTTTCCATTTTGTGTTCATTTTAGAATTAAAAGGTGACATATATCAAATGAGCACAGAGGAATTTGCCATCCCATAATTTCAAACTAAGTAACAGTAAGAACATAAAGGTCAGCTGAGGAGTATCTGAGAAGCTGAATAGTACTGTGGGGGTTATGTACACTATATTGCCAAAAGTTTTGGGACACCCCTCCAAATCATTGAATTCAGGTATTGTTTTTCAGGGGTTGGCCCCTTAGTTCCAGTGAAAGGAACTCCTAATGCAGCATACCAAGACATTTTGGACAATTTCATGCTCCCAACTTTGTGGGAACAGTTTGGGGATGGCCCCTTCCTCTTCCAACATGACTGCACACCAGTGCCCAAAGCAAGGTCCATAAAGATATGGATGAGACAGTTTGGTGTGGAAGAATTTGACTGGCCTGCACAGAGTTCTGACCTCAACTTGATAGATCACCTTTGGGATGAATTAGAGCGGAGACTGTGAGCCAGGCCTTCTCATTCAACATCACTGCTTGACTGCACAAATGCACTTCTAGAAGAATGGTCAAAAATTCCCATAAACACACTCCTAAACCTTGTGGAAAGCCTTCCCAGAAGAGTTGAAGCTGTTATAGCTGCAAAGGGCGGGACAACTCCATATTAATTTCATGTGCATGCAAAGGCAGACGTCCCAGTTTTGGAATGGTTTAGAGTCTCTGCCCTAATTCATCCCAAAGGTGTTCTATCGGGTTGAAGTCAGGACTCTATCAAGTTCCTCCACACCACACTCATTCATCCATGTCTTTATGGACCTTGCTTTGTGCACTGGTGTACAGTTATGTTGGAACAGGAAGGGGTCATCCCCAAACTTTTCCCAGAAATTTGGGAGCATGAAATTATCCAAAATGTCTTGGTATGCTAAGGCATTAGGAGTTCCTTTCACTGGAACTAAGGGTCCAAGCCCAACCCCTGAAAAACAACACCTGAATTTAATGACTTGGAGGGGTGTCCCAAATCATTGGGACACCAATGCTATATTTTGGCAATATAGTGTCTTTTTGCAGCCAAACTGCAGCCAAACAAGAGTAACCCTGGTTCCAACAACAAATAGATTATAGGAATTTTCCATTTCTTTTTCGATTGTTCCAGAAAATGATCTCTGAGACCAACAAAGGTTTTATTCATGAACACAACATGAACACAGCAATTTATGAATACAATCGGCAGAACTAAACTTGGGCTATAAATGAATTGCACAATGCTTACACAAAACTCTTTCAATCTTTATTTTAAATTAAGTTCCTTGATAAGGATCCACTGTGCCCTTTTGGCGAATGAATGCATTATAATGTAATAATGTAATAATAATGCATTTAGCCACGTTAAGCGTTTTTCACGTTAAGAGTCCCTTCATTATTTACGGCAGTGGGCGGATTCAGGCGCAGCCGACTTGTTCAAGGGGGAAATAAATACAGTACACCGTACAGTACATGAAGTACACAATAAGTCAGTAGGTGTAGTGTCCAGTAGCGGATTAAATCTCCGGTCACTTTCTCTTTCTTCAGGATTTTATTTCATTCCGAGATGAGAAGAAGAGTCGATGAATCCAAACGAAGTGAGGAGAAATCTGTGAAAAAAACTGTTAATAAAGTGCAAACCAGGTTAGTGGCATTAGTCCAGATATTAGTCCAGATTTTCCTTCTATAATACTTCTGTTTAATAAATAATTTCAGTTTATACATTAATGTAGAATAGTCATCTCTAATCGAATTATTAATAAGCACATACATTAAGCGTGAATTGTCCATGTGTTCCAGCTAGACACAAATACGTCTTTTGGGTACTTAAGATATTCCCAGTATGTAGCAGACGTCCTTATTACAGAAGTATATTGTAGTCTATCTCCTACAAACATATTATGGAAATATCTCCATGATACAAATGATACATTTTTATTTAATTTGCTGGTAAGAGAACGCACAAGCTTCTTCTCTGTAACTCAAAGCCTTAATAAATAAGTCACCATAACTATCTCAGCTAACTTGCACCTAACTGAATAACTGAATTAACTCACACTGAAAGGTTGCATCGAATAAATACATGCTTGTGATGGAACAATCTTTAAGGCGTTGATTTTCAGAGCAGAAGGTCTTGCGTTCAGATCCTAGTATAGTCAAACTGTCAATTTTTTTTTGTACTATGTAAGATATTACAGAACTTTTTTATTTACAGTACTTGTTGCAGGTAAATGACTGTATAATCACAACTGACATTTCATAGCCAAAGTCGTCTTCTTTAATTGGGTGGTCAAAACCAAACAAAATGTTTTTGGTCTTTTGACTCTGTCAAATGCAAACATAGTTATCTCTCTCATTTCCCCATACTGTGTATAATGATTCAGCTCTTTTTGTCAAGTCAGGTTAATATGGTGTGCAGTTTGACCTTTGTAAAAAATGCGCTGTAGTTTTGTAGTTAGCATTTGTTTTAATGGTAAACCTTGCCATGTGATGCTCTGTTCAATTGAGTCTTTTTCAGGTCATCATGGTGGGTGTGGGTGAAAAGGGCATTGATTGCCATTGGCACTCTGTATGTTGCCACACCATTTGTTCTGAGATTCTTTCCCAGTGTCATACAATACCTGGTTTATAAACATGCAAGTGCGTACATTGCTCCCCAGTTACATATTAAAGTATATCACTTGTGCGGTTTATTACATCCTGAACATTATTTATCTCTCTTTAGTAATATACTTTGTTGACCTAAGCCGTCCCTCTGATCTTGGCCTCAATCACACCGTAAATATGTACCTGACCTCAGAAGCAGGAGTCACCCTGGGAGTATGGTCAGTTGTGCATTTTGTAAAGATGAAACATATTTTTGTGAACATGCAAAACAATTCTGCTATTTTTGTTCACATTGTCCATGGTACCTCTTCAGGCACACGGTTCCTGAGCAAAAGTGGAAGGAGGCTCAAGGTAAAAGTTTGGAGTGGTATGAGCAGTCTTTGGGGGATGGTTCCCCTGTTTTCATCTACTTCCATGGCAATACGGGTAGCAGGTAGGATCATCTGTAGAATCTTTGTGTAACAAAGCTTATGTTTAAAGGGTTAAAATACCTACGGCACACTTTTAAGTTAGTAGGCTGCAAGGCAGATTTAATGCGAATGATATTAAAACATACTCCTGCCAAGGTTTATGGTCACAGTGGACAAGGCAAAATTGAAAAAAGCACATATTGACATCGTGTTTTTCTGCCTAAAGTTTCATTAATGTGCAAATGAGAACTTTTTAACATGCTGAATGGACGATATTTAATCGCCAATATTCAAAATTTGTAATGGAACAAAAAAAAATACAGCATTTCTATTTTTAGGACATTCACCAGTAAGTGACTTGGCATCCCAATTTAATCTGCCTCTGCATACAGTGAAGTTGAACAAACAGCTTAAAATTTCCAGCTATTCTTAAAAAGGTCTAATGCAAGAGCAGTTTAATAGATAACAGACCTGTTGGGGCTATCCAGAGGTTGGTCCTACATAAATGTAATAGACCTGCTTATGAGATGAATACTGCTGATCATTCAAGGCTTTTTGAACCATTTTTATATTATATTATATTATATTATATTATATTATATTATATTATATTATATTATATTATATTATATTATATTATATTATTGTGTTTAAATAATCTTTATCATATAAATTATTCTTTAACTAATTAAAATGAGATAGATGATACTTTTAACCCACCAAGGGAAAAAAAAGAAAACGAAAAACATTTTGTAGAATAGAAGATCAGTGTGATGTTTCGTCATGCCTCCAGTTTGTAACAGTGTGTAGTAATGCCTAAACAGTATAAATGTTTTATCAGTGTTCTAAGTATACTTTCGTTGACTGTGCATATTTTTCTGTGTTTAAACAGAGCAGCTCCACATCGTGTTGGAGTTGCCAATGTGAGTAGCTACAATATCTTCACTGTTAAAAAAAATTTATAGGACAGTGCTGCCTTGACCTAGTTTCTTATTGTTGCAGGTCTTAAGTTCTCTTGGATATCATGCGGTGGTTATGGATTACAGAGGTGGGTTACATCTTCATCTCACATATATCTGTTATTAAAGGTAAACAGTGTAAGATTTGATGTACAGCTTGTGATTGCCGCATTACTATATTTAAAAATTGCATTTCAATTTAGTACATTTTGTTCTTTACACAATAGTGAATGAACAGTAAGACCAATCATTATTAGGCCATGTCAGATGGCTGGAAAATATTACTTATGTATTTATTATTTAAGAGGTGCAGTGCAGAGTTTCTTTATTGGGAACTTGTTCATTTGGATTCCTCTGAATATCAAAACAATATCCCTGCTACTTTGTTTTACATTGGCATTTAATTATTTGAGGAACTGTTACAAAACTGCAAGACTTTTTATTTTTTTATATGTATTATTCCATGAGACTGAATTGTTTCACTGTGGTCATTTTAAATGTATTGTATGCATTATATATGATACGCTCTTCTTTTGAAACATTTAATGTTCAAATATAGAATATTTCTACACACTAAAACAAATCACAGCTATATACAGTTTAAAGCTGATCTTCAGTGCTATTATTTAGTATTTCTGTTGGGTCTGTAAAATTCCGCTAGGATTTGGGGATTCCACTGGAGAGCCCACTCAGCCTGGCCTGATCACTGATGCACTTTATTTGTACCAGTGGGTACGGGCACGCAGCAAGGACAGTCCGGTCATCCTGTGGGGTCACTCTCTTGGCACTGCGTGAGTTCTGATGTTGGCTTAGTGGTTATTATGTTTGTCTTACACATTTGGGGTTCGATTCTCACCTCCACCCTTCTCCTTTGTGCTTTGGGGCTTTCCTCTGGGTACTGTAATGAGTGTGTGTGATTGTGTCCAGCATTGAGTTGGCACCCTGTCTGTGATGTCCTTGTGCCCCAGGTCCCCTGAGAAAGGCTCCAGGCTCCCCACAACCCTGCGAAGGATAAGCAGAACAAAAAATGGATGGATGTTCTACAATAAAGCAAATGTCATGTAATAATTTGTCAAATTAAATTCAATTATTTTATTTATAGTCAAATATTTTGTATTTGCAGTGTGTCAACAGGCATTTCAGTGATACTTCAAGAGCAAGGTAAAAAAAATATTACACTCAAATGTTGGCTTGTATTTTTTCAACTGTAAATTAAATTACTTTGCAGATGCTGTAAAATTGTTTACATAATCCGCCACCATGTGGTGTGATGTGACCTGACACACTAAACTTACTATTACCACCCCAAAGCTGATTATTAATTTATTATAACAAGGAGTCTCCAATTATTTTCCTTTCATGCCACAGCAACTTGCCCATCAATGGCACTCATAATCTTTATTTGCTTATAGTTATAGCATGCTGGAAAAGGGTTTACTCTCTTATATTAAGCCTTACGAAGATTTTACATAATGATATAATGTCCACCTTATTAAAATAATTAAAGTTTGTAAATGTACATACTATTCACTTGAATAAGTTTAACATAAACAAGACATTATTTAACTATTTAACTACTTTACATGTTTTACTTATTTAAGTGGGAATTCGGCCTATAATTTATTACCTTGAACTAAGAATTTAGTGTATAGCAGCCGAATAATTCTTGAGCAAAAATAGCTTGTTATCTTGAAAGTGTAAAGTCTTCATCCTGAAGACTTTATTGTGGTGGAAAGCTTAAAGTCACACCTTTGCCTCTGTGCATTTCAAAGGGAGTGACAGTGGGGACTACTTCCATAAATATTAAATAAACTTCTACTTATAGAAAATTTAATCACATGTTTTTGTCTTTTAAGTAACATGTTTTTAAAAATGTGCTTACCAATTAGAGTTTGGTTACACAACCATAAACATCACTCTGAATTAGATGTCACTATAACTTAGATGTCGGTGTTAATTAGACATTAGTGTGCATTACAAAACATATATTTCATTACCCAAGTTGCTGTATTAGAATTACATTTATTACAAAACTTGCTTTAAGCTATATAACAATAGTTCAAAAAATATTTTAATAGTATTACTTAAAACTTAACATCGTTCCAATATTATAGTTCAAAGTTCATCATAGGTCTGTTTCACCAGGAAACCCTGTTGATGCAGTGATACTTGAAGGTGCTTTCACCACTGGAAAACTGAAAAAAGGACAACCTCATCCATTCATGTGGGTAGGTAATATTCTGCGTCTTTAAAAAAATGTATGGACTATAAGGCAAGTGCATTGTAGTAGTTCAGATATGCATTACATAGTAACATACAGTGAGGGAAAAAATTATTTGATCCCCTGCTGATTTTGTACGTTTGCCCACTGACAAAGAAATGGTCAGTGAAATGGTCAGTGAGAGACAGAATAACAACAAAAAAAATCCAGAAAAACACATTTTAAAAAAGTTCTACATTGATTTGCATTTTATTGAGTGAAATAAGTATTTGACCCCTTTGCAAAACATGACTTAGTACTTGGTGGCAAACCCTTGTTGGCAATCACAGACGTCAGGCATTTCTTGTAGTTGGCCACCAGGTTTGCACACATCTCACATCTCAAGGAATTTGGGCCCACTCCTCTTTGCAGATCCTCTCCAAGTCATTAAGGTTTTGTGGCTGACCCTTCAGCTCCCTCCACAGATTTTCTATGGGATTAAGGTCTGGAGACTGGCTAGGCCACTACAGGAGCTTAATGTGCTTCTTTTTGAACCACTCCTTTGTTGCCTTGGCCGTGTGTTTTGGGTCATTGTCAGGCTGGAATATCCATCCATGACCCATTTTCAATGCCCTGGCTGAGGGAAGGAGGTTCTCACTCAAAATTTAACGGTACATGGCCCCGTCCATCATCCCTTTGATGCGGTGCAGTTGTCCTGTCACCTGGGGATGGTGTACTTGGGGTCATAGGCAGCATTCCTCCTCCTCCAAACATGGCGAGTTGAGTTGATGCCAAAGAGCTGGATTTTGGTCTCATTTGACCAAAATACTTTCACCCAGTTCTCCTCTGAATCACTCAGATGTTCACTGGCAAACTTCAGATGAGCCTGTGCATGTGCTTTCTTTAGCAGGGGGACCTTGCGGGCGCTACTGGATTTCAGTTTTTCACGGCGTAGTGTGTTACCAATTGTTTTCTTGGTGACTATGGTCCCAGCTGCCTTGAGATCATTGACAAAGTCCTCCAGTGTAATTCTGGGCTGATTCCTCGCCGTTCTCATGATCATTGAAACTCCATGAGGTGAGACCTTGCATGGAGCCCCAGACTGAGGAAGATTGACAGTCCTTTTGTGTTTCTTCCATTTGGGAATAATCGCACCAACTGTTGTCACCTTCTCACCAAGCTGCTTGGCGATGGTCTTGTAGCTCATTCCAGCCTTGTGTAGATCAACAATCTTGTCCCTGACATCCATGGACAGCTCTTTGGTCTTGGCCATGATGGAGAGTTTGGAATCTGATTGATTGCTTCCTTCTGTGGACGGTGTCTTTCATACAGGTAATGAGCTGAGATTAAGAGCACTCCCCGAGAGTGCTCCTACTGTAATCTCAGCTCCTTACCTGTATAAAAGACACCTGGGAGCCAGAAATCTTTCTGATTGATAGGGGATCAAATACTTATTTCACTCATTAAAATGCAGATCAATGTAGAACTTTTCTGAAATGTGTTTTTCTGGATTTTTTTGTTGTTATTCTGCCTCTCACTGTTCAAATACACCTACCATTAAAATTACAGACTGATCATTTCTTTGTCAGTGGGCAAACGTACAAAATCAGCAGGGGATCAAATAATTTTTTCCCTCACTGTATGTATTTTGCTTTTAGACATAACCCAACGTGCCCACTGTATTCTTTTGTTTCTTAGTATTACTGGAGATTTCCGTACATACAGTACTACTTTTCCCTGGACTCGATTGAAGCAAATGTACTTTATCTGCCCAATACTGATAAGTAAGTGTAGTGTCATTTAAAGATTTGAAACAAAAAAGAAATTCAGAATACAGTATACCTCAAAATATATGCCAGACTCATATTTTATTCTAGCTTGAAAAAAATGACGACGCCTCTTATGATCCTTCATTCTAAAGATGACCACATGGCTCCTTTCTGGATGGCTGAGGAAGTATGACAAAAATGTTTACAGTCATTTGACTATGTGTATATGCTTTGAGTTATGAGTATAGAGAGTCATAAGCCATATTTCCCTGTTTAGCTTTACAGCATTGCTAAAAATGCGCTGAAGTCAGAAGACAAAGTACGGCTGGTGGCATTTGATGCATCCCATGGATATCTTCATAATGGACTGTACAGGGATCCTGCTTTGCCAAATATTATAAGGTAAACAAATTGGTTCTGGTGTAGTTTATTTATATAGTTATAAGGTAGTTATTATTGATTATCACTGCAATGTAATAACTGTGTCGCCAAATGCTGTAAATGTAAATGCAAAATTGCATACTTTTCTAGATTTTGCTACGTACCACATCAGTTTACCAACAATCGTTTTTGTTTATTCATGAATTTTTTTGTTTCTTCATCATTTTTATCTATTTAGAATTTCATTGTGTTCTTGTGGCATGACATGATTTACCGGTCTGTCTTTCTGTCTGTCTGTCTATCTATCTGTCTGTCTGTCTGTCTGTCTCTCTCTCTCTCTCTCTCTCTCTCTCTCACCCCCCCCTCTCTCTAGTCTAATCTAATGCATTAAGTTAAATCTGTGACATTGCATTCTCAAAGAATTCAGCAGAGATGTGGTACAATGATAAACTCATGCCAATGTTTCCATTACAGGGAGTTTGTGGAGTCTGTTGCAAAGTAAGCTGAAGGCTTCAAAAGTGGGACCAAGTTAAACCTACACATCTTATCTTCACATATACACTATATTGCCAAAAGTATTCGCTCACCTGCCTTGACTCGCATATGAACTTAAGTGACATCCCATTCCTAATCCATAGGGTTCAATATAACATCGGTCCACCCTTTGCAGCTATAACAGCTTCAACTCTTCTGGGAAGGCTGTCCACAAAGTTTAGGAGTGTGTTTATGGGAATTTTTGACCATTCTTCCAGAAGCGCATTTGTGAGGTCACACACTGATGTTGGACGAGAAGGCCTGGCTCTCAGTCTCCGCTCTAATTCATCCCAAAGGTGTTCTATCGGGTTGAGGTCAGGACTCTGTGCAGGCCAGTCAAGTTCATCCACACCAGACTCTGTCATCCATGTCTTTATGGACCTTGCTTTGTGCACTGGTGCACAGTCATGTTGGAAGAGGAAGGGGCCAGCTCCAAACTGTTCCCACAAAGTTGGGAGCATGGAATTGTCCAAAATGTCTTGGTATGCTGAAGCATTCAGAGTTCCTTTCACTGGAACTAAGGGGCCAAGCCCAGCTCCTGAAAAACAACCCCACACCATAATCCCCCTCCACCAAACTTTACACTTGGCACAATGCAGCCAGACAAGTACCGTTCTCCTGGCAACCGCCAAACCCAGACTCGTCCATCAGATTGCCAGATGGAGAAGCGCGATTCGTCACTCCAGAGAACGCGTCTCCACTGCTCTAGAGTCCAGTGGCGGCGTGCTTTACACCACTGCATCCGACGCTTTGCATTGCACTTGGTGATGTATGGCTTGGATGCAGCTGCTCGGCTATGGAAACCCATTCCATGAAGCTCTCTGCGCACTGTTCTTGAGCTAATCTGAAGGCCACATGAAGTTTGGAGGTCTGTAGCGATTGACTCTGCAGAAAGTTGGCGACCTCTTCGCACTATGCGCCTCAGCATCCGCTGACCCCGCTCCGTCAGTTTACGTGGCCTATCACGTCGTGGCTGAGTTGCTGTCGTTCCCAAACACTTCCACGTTCTTATAATACAGCTGACAGTTGACTGTGGAATATTTAGGAGCGAGGAAATTTCACGACTGGATTTGTTGCACAGGTGGCATCCTATCACAGTTCCACGCTGGAATTCACTGAGCTCCTGAGAGCGACCCATTCTTTCACAAATGTTTGTAAAAACAGTCTGCATGCCTAGGTGCTTGATTTTATACACCTGTGGCCATGAAAGTGATTGGAACACCTGATTCTGATTATTTGGATGGGTGAGCGAATACTTTTGGCAATATAGTGTATTTTGCACTCTTCCTTGGTGATGTGTATATACCCCTCTCTTTCTTTCTCTCTCTCTCTCTTACACACAAGCACACACACAAACTTTATTCATTCCAGAGATAATTCACTTACATTATGCATATCATGTATTGTACATGTGTATAATGACAACTGTGACAATCACAAATGCACTGTTTACTTATTAAAGGAATTTAAAGGAGTAATCTTAAAATATATTTGATAATGCCTTGAGAATAACATGATTACTGCTTTATAAAAGGCAAATCTAAATGCTAAATAGAATTTATGAATAAGCTTAGAGATAATTTTAAAGACCTTGATGATGTTGATGATGATTTGTATTGTATGGTTAATAGCCATAGGATCTAAAAAAATAAAAATAAAAAAAAGATCCTGTTGATGTCATTAATAATGTTTATGATGTGTATAAAGAATAAACATTAAACTACCTGACTATGCTTCTTCTGTTCTTTGTGTAGATAATAATGTATAGATAGTTTGCATTTTAAGGGAAGTAGCCATAGGACCTAAAAAGATCCTGATGATGACGTTGATATGATGATGATGATGATGATGATGTTAACAAAGAACAAACATTAAACTAGCTGACTACACTTCTTCTGTTCATTGTACAGATAATTTACGTTGTAAGGGAAGTAGCCTTAGCCAAAAAGACCCTGATGATGACGATGCTGATGATGATACTAATAATAATGACATTATAATAATAATAGTGATGCACACGGAATAAACATTAAAGCAACTGACTAGGATTCTTCTCTTTTTCGTGTAAATAGTAGTGTTGTTGAATGAAATGTAATTTGTCATTTGTAAAGAAAGAAAGATCATTTGTATTGTAAATATTCAGATCTTCTAATTCTTTTCTTTCTCTTCACTCACTTCTTTAAGACTCATAAATACACCAGCACTGGATAAGTAGATTGGGTGTAGTAGTGAGTTGTGTTTAAAAAAAAAATAAACACGAATAAACTAAATTATTTGATGAATATGTAGTTCCCACTTCCATTTTTGCAGTGTGTGTGTGTGTGTGTGTGTGTGTGTTCTCACAGATGACGTGGCTGAAGGTGGCGGAACGCCGCTGCAGCCGTGTTTCAAAGCTCACCGCAGGCTCAGCGCAACTTTGTCTCATTGGCTGAAATTCTCCACGTGAGAGATGTCAGCCAATCAGAGCCAAGTGCGATGACTCCTCGAAAAACACTTTACGACATATCCGTATAGAGCATCCTGAGACGACCACTGTCATAGAACCAGGAAGAAGGAAGGTGGGATAGCTTAAAAAGGCTAATATCCCGAAACGATCGGAGAACTTTCCTCGAAAATCATGAGGTCGTCTAGGTGGAAGTGTGCAGCGCTGGTGTTACTGCCTGTTATAAGTTTACTGTTGCCGGCCCGGGCGGATGAGCATGAGCATACGGTAAGGAAATGATTTCGGGCCGAAAAGCCTTATGCGGTGTGCCTTTAGCCCGACGGCTTGACTGATCAGCATATCGGATTCGGGTTTAATCAAGATGCCCTGATTAATCCGGTATGCAGAGGTGTATATGAGCCGATATCTACCAAAAGATGCAAGTGTCACGTTGCCGCAATTCAGATAAGATTATATAGTACTTCATTCTCTTTATGATGCTAATGCTAAAGCCAAATGGATAGCTAATTAGCAAGCTAGCGCAGCCGTAGCTACGTGGTCTAGAGGCCGAGTCCTAAATAGATACTTTTTAAAAAACGTTAGGCACTACATAGGGTGTATCAGCCATGTTATACACTAATGATAGTCCACTTATATAGGGAGAAAGGGGTGATTTGGGATTACGTCCAGTTTGATCAAAAGTACGCTAGACAAATAGCTGTCAGTTATATATCTATATACACATTTATGTCTAATTGCGCGCAAACGACACATTGCGTGCATTGAGGTGAAGTTTTTGTGCGCAAAATAGTGTGAGTTTGATTTCTTACTGGAATTGCTGAAGTAGATCGTCTTGAGCTAGCTAGTCTAAGGTTAGCATGCTGTTTAACATGTCCGACTATGTACACAGACGCATCCGGCTGGTGCAGGCCTGTCATACAGGACAGCAATCTCAAGATAACCACTTCTTCTCAAACACGACAGTTAATGTCATCTACAACTGCTCACAGTCTATGTTTTTATTAGATGAGAAGAGATAGCCTGTCAACCTTGATCAGTTTCTGTCAGATGCTGATAGATTCGGGTCAAAGCTGAAAGACTCCATTAAAGGTTATTTATTAGTAACCGGTTACATGAGAAACCTGTCAGTTTCATTAATAACTTGATTTAGAGAGATGTTTATGGTGCTTTCCAGTGAAGGCATCATACGGTCCCTTCTTCTCAGTCCTCTGCACACTGAGTGTATTGTAACCCATCAGTTTATGGTTACACCTTCACAACTAACTAATTGTGTCGCTGGGGCTCAGAGACTACTAATCATCCATGAGTATTTTATTACAGAGAAAAGATGGAGTATCTTTAATTCAATTTATTTGTATAGCACTTTTAACAATGGACATTCTCTCGAAGCAACCTTACAGAAGAATAGAAACGTAGACGGGAAAAGATTCTAAAGTTTAAACTTAAGTTACCATTTATCCCTATTTTATCCCTATTGAGCAAGCCTGAGGTGACGGTGGCAAGGAAAAACTCCCTGAGATGATATGAGCGAGAAACCTTGAGAGGAACCAGGCTCAGAAGGAAACCCATCCTCATTTGGGTGACACTGGACAGTAAATAATGTCCTTTCTACAACAGCAACCAAGGGCTCTTGAGGAACTAATAGGTCGCAAGCTGACCGAGGCAACGGCAGTTCTGTGACGGTGTTATAGTCATTTTTACTTTCTGTAATGTTTGCAAGTCAACTTTATTTGGGGGAAATGGTTTTGTCAGCAGAAACATTCATTTTGAAAAGGGCTGGCTGTATCAAATCAAATTCGTTTCTTACAAATCAATTTGACTGAATTGTGACAGCAGTTGCCTTTTAGTGCTCAGCTATAATCAGCATTAATTAGTTCATGGTAATAAATAAGACACAAGTTTAAAAAAATGATTGAGATTTTAACGCTTTGAGGGGTCTTCTGTTTTGTACTTGAAGCAGAGAATAAACACACAACTGTCTGTCAAATCTTCTGTCACTAATCAGACTAGATCAACAGTATATTCTGAGCCCGTCCCAATGAAGGGGAAACCCAGTCCATCACAGAGCTTCTTTTACATGCTTGTTCACACCGACAGGGCAGTTTAGAATGTTTTTGAGAGGTATGAAGAAAGCAGAGAAGCTGGAAGAAACTTGCGAAGAAAATGTGAAACACTGCACAGAGAGATGTACAGTAGCCAGAGCTGCAGGTGCCGAGTCCAGCAGTGTTTCAGGATGCAGAATAATAAAGACTCATTATGCAAACTTATGACTGTGTTTGTGAATGTTGGAAGGATAGCAAGTCCTTCTCAGATCTGATAAAAAAAAAAAAAGTGAAATGATTTGTTTTTTAATTGCTCCCCAGTGTTCTGTAAAGGCTCTATTTTTTCCCAAAAACTATGCCCAGTGTGTATCTTCCCTACATGTGATCTTATCCTAGATTTTTACAGGTCTTAGACGTATGGCCGACGACAGCCAGTTATTGTTTTAGATGATGTGCTTGAGTGTTATGCTGACCTTGAAGTTATCCTGAAGATTAGAATTGACTTAGAGTTTATTGTTTGTGTTTAAATGACCTGAAGTCACTGGAGGCCACATATCCAGAGATGTTCTGCAAGCTGTTTCCTTTTTATGGGGAAGTATTTTATTATTTTGTCTCTTGCTGGCACAACTCACGTGTTCACACTTTGCCTTCTGTGTGCGTGTAGTCATCCTCGATAGCAAGCAGCATGTTGGTTAGAAATGTAACGTTCCAGTGTGTAGTAAAGAAAACTTTATCAATAGCATTCCCTCTGTAGCACCTTATCTTAGCCAGTTTATAAAACATGCTGGTTAAATTTTTCTTGATGATGGTAGCTTCTATTAAACATTAACGAGAAAGATTGAGGTTCTCTATTTTACAGAATATGACTAGGTGCAATTCCACTTTTCCATTATAGAAGAGAAATGATTTATTATCGCCCTGTTCAATGTCACCCAGATGACGATGAGGCTCCTTTTTTTGAGTCTGATTCCTCTCAAGGTTTCGACCTCATGTTGTCTCAGGGAGTTTTTCCTTGCCACCTCCATCCCTGGCTTGCTTATTAGAGATAAATATACGTGTTTAAAATTGATATCCTGGAATTTTATAGCACAATAAAGCTTCTTTGATGCAGTGTCCATTTCTAAAAGGTACATACAAATGAAACTGAATTGTTAAAGTTGCCTGCAATGTAATAGAGGCTTTTTGGATAATTTCTTTTGGTTTACAGTCTGGAGAAAGATTTGTTGCTGAGGTGAATCACAGTCTTCAGACAGCCAGTCTTGTAATATTAACTGTAATATTTAAATCTGCTTTGAGTGTATTTATGACTGACTCAGTGCATGGCAAAGTGCGCCAGAATCTATTCAGTGAATCAGACAGAATATTAGATGTGACAAAATAATTGATGTTCTGCATCAAGAAACTGCTGCAAAAAATCAGATTCGGATAAAAGAGTGCTGTAGTAGTTAATTTGGTGTTTGTGGCTTAGTGCAGCATGGGTATATATCAGTAGTTGTCAGAAAGTTGGATAGACCAAGTTCTGTCCCGGAAGCTGCACAGACTTTAAAAACATGCAAAGTTTATGCAGAAACGTAACTTTGTAGTCCCTTAGTAATCCTAGTAAAGGTGCTGGAAACTTTCATGTACAATCATTTCTAAATAGCTTCCTGAATTCTATGTACGAATACACAACTCTTATACTGAGTGGACAGAACTCTTAAGGTCTGAAATTGTGCATGAATGATGGCAATACGATTCTCAATATGCTTTTGAAGAGATTAGAAGTTCTTGTCCTTGGCCTGAACCATCACATTCTCTCTCTGTGCAGGCAGTCAGTCTCTTCCTAATCCCATAACTCTGTGCTCCTGTCTGTAATGCAAGTCAAGCTGTAAGGTCGGGTTGGGTCAATATTGGTTGTGTGCTAACAGCATGGCTCGCCGAGTCTGACGCCACACGTTGTTGATTTTATTTATTTTCTTAAATCTTGCGTTTGACACTCGCTGGTAGAGTAGATCTGGTTTGGTTGCTCTTCTTTAAACAATGTTTTATTTTTTAATTTCAGATCCTGTAGATGTACAGCACTGTGTAGTTAACACGTCAGAACTATTTTGCATGTAAAGCAGCTCCTAAACAGTCCTTTCATGGTTATAAGGCTTTGGTCTTGTTTACAAATGCTGTATATAGATAAAACACTAGTTGTTGGGTTAAGCATACACTTTTTCAATTTTTGTCTCTTAAATTTATTTTGCTTGGATTTACTTGTACTCCTCAAAATTGCATATACACACTATAATTAAGCACTAATGTTTGTTATAGGGTTGGGTGAGCAAACTAAATTTACAAGTTTTACAATCTTCTTTTTTTTTTTCTCCTCCAGTAAAATGTTGTGTTGATTTTTTTTTTTTTTTTTTTTTCCTTTTGTCCAGATTCATCCGAACTGAATTATTATTTAGTAGTATTCAAGGCAAAATACCAGCTTTTCTTGATTTTATTCGATAACAATGCCTGGGTATCATCTGATACTGACACCCATCCTATATTGTTTTATTTAAAGACTAAGCGAGTTAAGTTTTTCTCACATAAACATTTATATTGAAAATATAATAAAGTATAAATGTCATAAAATTAATCCTTAAAAAAAAAAAAAAATCTATCTATCTGCTATCTCTATCTAGTGGTCATTTGTCATATTTTCTAAAATGTAGTGTTACTTGTTTTTCTAGAGGTTGATATTCCACAGTCTCTGTCATTGTGTACTCTGCACTACCTTTCCAGTGTGGCAGGTTTGAACTTTGTGACAGAACCTGAAAGGCCATAGCCTGTCCTACACTGTAGTGTTTTTTCCCCCTTCTAGCTATCATGTAATGTAAATTCCAGGACGTGCATTAAGTTTCCTCATTCTGTCTGTAGCAATGTTTCAGGGCTTTCTAAACGAACTCTTAAAGTGATTTGTTGGAAAGTCTTTGATAACCGGTTTCACTCTTGCTGAAGGCAGTGATGTGTTTTATTGAAACCCCCTGAAACCAATTTTTAACCTTTTTTTAAAACTATATGCCTCCTGCTCAAGTGGCTTTTGTGGTCCTTCAATAATGTTCAAGCAGAATCTGAAAACCTTGTACATGTTTTTGCTGATTTACCAGTTGATGATGTTATCTCGTTTATAAATAGATTCATTTATATCCAGTCTGAACAGAGATTTTTTTGCTTTTATTCAGTATAAAAACATCTCTCAGATGTATGTGGACCCCTTATGAATGGCAGGTGTTTCCGACTCAGCCATTGCTAACAAGGGCACAAAGTCAGGCAGTAGACTGGGTCATACTGTAGCTCAGGGACTTTAAACATAGTTCTGTCACCACATGTCAGTTTCTGAAACTTCTGCCAAACCTCCACCCAAACAACTATACAGAAGAATCTAGGAGAAACAGCTCAGCCATGAAGCAGTAGACCGCACGATCTCACAGAGCGGATCCATGGGGTACTGAAGTGTGTAGTAGGTAAAAATCACCTCTCTTGCATCACTCGCTACAGCTTTCTGAACTGCCTCTGGAAGCAACTTTGTGTTATCAGATACTATGGCTGAGCACCTGCACCAAAAGATTGCAGTGTACAATATAAAATGACGGCTGGAAAGGTGTAAAGCATGTCCCCACTGGAGTCTGAAGCAGTGGAAACATGTTCTCTGGAGTGACGCATTACGCTTCACTATCTGACAGCCTGATGGATGAATCTGGGATTGGTGAATACCAGGAGAATGCTACCGACCGTGATGCAGAGTGCAAATAGTTAAATTTAGTGGAAAAAAAGGATAATGGTCTGTTTTTCAGGGTATGGGCCCCATGTTAAGGCTCATGGGTTTTGAAAAGGGGTGTTGTATAGGTGAAACTTAAATCGATGTAACAGTCAGGTATCTGTCATAAAGTGTATTTTATGAGCATGTGGCCTACTGAAGAAAGTGTGGTGTGTACAACCACAAACCCTACAACAAGCGTTGGTCATTTTTTTTCTTTCTTTTTTTGTGGTGTGTGTGGTATGTACTACATGTCCTTTATTTGAACAGAGCTCTCTTGTCCCAGGTAAATTTATCATAGTCTTTAGACATCCTCCAGCACTATCACTGAACAGTCTAGAAATTATGCTTGTTCATTTATTTATTTTAAATAAATAGTACTTCATATCCTGACTTATCTGTTCTTGCATGATGTTTCAATGGGGATTACAAAACTCTTCTAGACGTCAGTGTCTGCGAAAATGCTGTAAATGTAAACGTCTTCATTCCTGCTTATCACTTTATTTGATCTTGACGGTTGGATGGTGAGAGACGCTGTACTGCAGAGTCCTATATGGGCTCCCAGGATTGTTAAAGTCCTTGTGACAAGTCATTCAACTCTTGTAGGTGTGTGAGTCTGACGCACACGTGTTTGACATTCTTCTTGAGCTGTTTGTCAAAGGGGTGTTACTGGTTATAACATTTGCAGAATAAAATGCTCAAAACTGGAAAGCAATCCAACAGCCCTTTTCCAGATGTTTTTCACAGTGGTGAAAGAGACAGAGAGAGAGTGAGGCAGCGGGGCAGAGGTGACTTGGCTTAACCCATTTTAGAGGAAGATTCATGTTGGCTTTCATCCTCCCTGATGTAAAGCACTGTGACGCTGTGGGAAGATGAACAAATAAAAATGAGGTCAAGGTGGGGGGGCTTTAATAGCAGGACCAAATGTAGTTAAATGAGTTTAAAATGTCGACCTATTCATTATTACTTTAATGAATAGTGGAAATAATATTGCATTATTTATAAAGCAATACTGAAAACTGTTAAACTCATGTCAGTGGGAATATAGGAAGCTAATTAATTTCTTGGTGGTGTTTTTATTTTTTTCAGTACGAAGATAAAGAGGAAGTGGTTCTATGGATGAACACAGTGGGGCCATATCACAACAGGCAGGAGACATATAAATACTTCTCCCTTCCTTTCTGTGTGGGCACCAAGAAGACCATCAGCCACTACCATGAGACGCTGGGAGAAGCTCTGCAGGGAGTCGAGCTGGAGTTCAGCGGCCTCGACATCAAGTTTAAAGGTAACCGAGGACTTTTGTTTAATGGCCTTAATCAGTTGTTACTCCGTCCGTCAGTCAGAGCATCTTAGGCATCTGTTAGCTAATGTATGTGGAAAAGGGTAGGTAGCACTTTCCTCTGGGTCTGTTACTGATTGGTAGCTGTTGTGTGATAGGGGAGAATTGTGTAATGGCTCAGATTAGGCATATGACCAAATTCCTGAAAACAGCACAGATGCTCACATGCGGACCAAGCTTATCGCAATATTCTTTTTAATATTTTGAGACTGTAAATATCTTAGAATATATTATGTTTTTCTTCAAAAATTGATGAAAAAATTATCCATACAAAATACATTGCATGCAAGCATTCATTACTGCTCCCTGACATACAAATGATTTCTTATATCCACACTACATCAAAACAGCAGAAGTACCTCCTTTATTATGTAGAGGTTCATGTCCTAGCGCCGACCTGATGTAAATCAGTGGCAGAAATCTGGCTTTTGTGACAGAAAAATGCCCACTGAAATGAAAATATCTATACTCATACTTTACGTATTGCTAAATCCAACAGCCGTAGTGAGGGAATGTGAAAATTTAAAGATGCAGAACGGATAAAAATGAGGAAATGACAGTTAATGTTGCCGTTAAAGACAACTTTTAGTAACATTGATGATGTGATTAATTATGTCAATCATAAACTGTCGGTGTGTGTGTGTCTGGAAACAACCCTGACTACAGCATGTGCACACAGTGAGAGTCTTTCTAAGCAGGTTTTCAGGATTTTTAGCTGATACTATCAAATATTTTGTTATCTAGTGGAATTAGCCAAATGAAATGCTAACTGTTTTGTTTTGTGATAATAAAAAAAATTTGCTTGTCAATATATCAGTGATTTCTTGTTTTACCAGTTTTTGTATCTGAGATGTAGGATATATGACTTAAAGGAGTTTTGGGGAGGCATTTATAATTGTTTTGTGATCCTTTTTTCTAATGGGCATCTCACAGTTATCCTGGAGCAAACAATCATATCCACTGTTTCTATCAAATTTATGAAATTAATAAACTCGGTCCTAGATAGTGATTTCAGCTCCACAGGTATTCTGAAAATGCTGCTGTTCAAAATGTTTCAGTGTAATATTCCTTCAGGTACAATGGAGAAACTCATTCAATAGAAGAATTCAGAGCAACAAGTGAAACTTGTATTTTTGTTTTTGTAACTAGGATTCTTTTCTTTTTTTCAGACGAAGTAATGCAGTCGACATACTGTGAAATTGAGCTGGACAAAGCTAAAAGAGACGCCTTTGTCTACGCCATCAAGAACCACTACTGGTACCAAATGTACATCGACGACCTGCCTATCTGGGGTGAGTAGTCCAGGAATTCTGTGCTTGGCAAAGCGTCATGAAAAGCCTTGGGATTCATTACCACTAAGCTCTGTGAGCTTTCATGGGGT
Organism: Hemibagrus wyckioides; assembly: GCF_019097595.1. NCBI lineage: Eukaryota > Metazoa > Chordata > Actinopteri > Siluriformes > Bagridae > Hemibagrus > Hemibagrus wyckioides. The sequence continues at coordinate 12,856,905 of NC_080712.1, forward strand.
CCTCACTAGTTTTGTTTGTTTGGAGCCTGTGTTTAAATATTTCTGATCTTCTTGTCTGTAAAAGCTTTGTATTTATTGTACATTAACTGTATAGTGATTTTTCAGTAATTTAGTAACAGTATAAGCCTCCCAGTATATATTGCTTCCTGCTTTGTAAAACCACTTTGTTTATTGTAACTCAGGGATTGTTGGCGAGGCAGATGAGAATGGGGAAGACCATTACCTCTGGACTTACAAAAAGCTGGAAATCGGCTTCAATGGTAACCGAATTGTAGATGTTAACTTGACCAGCGAGGGCAAAGTCAAGCTTGTGCCGAACACGAGAATCGCCATGTCCTACTCAGTGAGCACTTTTACACCACTCCTGACAAACTTCTCCATACTGTATCATTGACTTGACTGTGACACGAGTATATAAACTACACATCATATTCATTCATAGCATGAACATCGATATTAAAGCATTAAACAAGCTTTTGTCTCCTTTTTCTTAACTCTAGGTGAAGTGGAAAAAGTCTGATGTGAAATTTGAAGACCGTTTTGACAAGTACCTTGATCCATCCTTCTTTCAACACAGAGTAAGCAAATCTGTACAAATTAAGTACATTTTACTTAAGGTCTAAAGATTTTTCTTGAGCTTCTGGATAACCAATGCTATGCCCATTTATGATGGGTGATTTTTTTTTCACGTTATTAATTTTTTTTCCCTGCTAATTACAGATTCACTGGTTCTCTATATTTAACTCCTTCATGATGGTGATCTTCCTGGTGGGCTTGGTGTCTATGATCTTGATGAGGACCCTGAGGAAAGACTATGCCAGATACAGCAAAGAGGAGGAAATGGATGATATGGCGAGTTCAAATAAGCTACAATATCTATACACCTTGCCTAATGTTGATGATGAAATCAGCTTGATGGATTGTGTAGTGATGGAGTAAAGAAATGAGTGTTCCCTCTTGTGTTGCAACCATTTTCTCACCAACCTCTGTTTTTGAGAAACTGCACCTTTTCTATGTTGCAAGATTTCCCATGCTGGAGAAAAGAAGTAAAGGCATAGCTTTACTTATCAGTAATTGTGTGTTTTTGTTTTTAGTTTTTTTAATCTGTTTATGGGTGAGATCAGCCATGCTGTATGGTTTAGAGACTGAGGAAAAGACAGGAGTCAGAGCTGGAGGTAGCAGCGATGAGGATGTTGAGGTTCTCTTTGGGAGTGACAAGGTTGGACAGGATTAGGAACGAGTACATCAGAGGGACAGCTCATGTTGGACGTTTGGGGGACAAAGTTAGGGAGGCCAGATTAAGATGGTTTGGACATGTCCAGAGAAGGGAGAGTGAGTATATTGGTAGGAGAATGTTGGAGGCAACAGAGGAAGGCCAAAGAGGAGGTATATGGATGTAATAAATGAGAATATGAAGCTAGTGGGTGCAAGTGTTAAGGATGCAGAAGATAGGGATAGGTGGAGAGAGACGATTTGCTGTGGTGACTCCTGAAGGGAAAAGCCGAAAGAAGAAGAAGAATCTGTTTATGGGTCACACCTCCCTCCACTTCAAGTTGAACTAACCACTACAATAGAAATGATTATGTATTAGAAGGAGTGTGTTAATATAAATATGATTTTCGCTGCTGTCGGAGTTTATGGAATTAATCCATTCCTTCTGACCGATCCAATCAATCAATACTATTTGACTAAGCTTCAGAGAATTCAGAAGCACTGTGCAATAATTGTGTTTAGTGGATGATATTGTAGAATTAACAGTTTTCTATATAATTTATAGATATAAATTATATCTTATATAATTTGTGCTCACTCTTTTTCTCTTTGTATCTCTCTCTCCCTCTCTCTCTTTTCCTTTCACATGAATGTATGCAGGACCGGGATCTCGGGGATGAGTACGGCTGGAAGCAAGTCCATGGTGATGTGTTCAGACCCTCCAGTCACCCTCTGATCTTCTCCTCCCTGATTGGCTCAGGTTGCCAGATCTTCTCAGTGTCCCTCATTGTAATCATTGTGGCCATGCTTGAGGATTTGTACACTGAGTAAGTCTCAAGGACACTTGTTTCTAAAACACAGTTCCTGTAGTTGTTCCTGAGTGATTTAACAGGCAAATGAATGTTACTGATGAGGGGTTTTTTCCTTGTAGGAGAGGGTCGATGCTGAGCACAGCTATATTTGTGTATGCAGCCACTTCCCCAGTAAATGGTTACTTTGGGGGAAGCCTGTATGCCAAACAAGGGGGTAAGAGTATCCTAACTATTATAAAATGTTTAACATCTGTTCAAACTCACTAATTGTGGGTCATATAGAACCCTCCCAAAGAGAAAAAAGCTGATACCGTAACATAGGCATGAGAAGCACAGAGGTTTATCTTCATATGCAAACAGTACTGCATGTCACATAATACTCTTTAATGCAAAAGGCAATAACTCCATAATAATCTTTCCATTTTTATTATCAAAGTGTGTTTGCTCAAGCCATGTGGTTGTTCCTCTGTGCTTGAACAGGGAGGAGATGGATAAAGCAGATGTTTATTGGAGCATTCCTGATCCCTGCTATGGTTTGTGGCACGGCTTTCTTTATCAACTTCATTGCTATCTACTACCACGCCTCCAGAGCCATCCCATTTGGCACCATGGTGAGTTTTTTAACTAGCTTCTGCAGTTATTTATATGACATTTCAATATCTCTCTCTTATGTCAGAAATATTACATGCCCATTTGGTCAAGTTGCCTTATGGGTCAGTTAACTATATTAAGTAATTGATTCAGGTCAAAGTCAGAATGTAGCCAGCTAATAGCCAGCCATGTCGTCTTGGCAGGATTCTTCTTAATACTCATCGCTTTCCGACGTCTTTCAACCTGCAACCTGAATATTGATTGACGTTTGCCACTATTAGGAATATATCAATATTTAATGTTCTTAGAAGACGCAAAGATTCTTACATCATGAGACATAAAACAGTGTTTAGAAAAGTACAAAATGTATAATAAGTGTTTAATTTAAGAATAATGACTCTTAAATGGCATATGATCTAGTGTGAACACAGTTTGTAATTTTCTGTATAGTCCGGTGCTTTATGCTGAGTGACAGGTTGATACAGATGTGCAGTAAATCTTTACAATGTTCTACAAGGATATACAAAGATATAAACTGGATAGAGAATACTTCCACGTTACAAGTGTCCTTACTCGGAAAGGGCCGATGTGCAGGTTTTCATTACAACCAAGCAGTAGACACACCTTAGTATATTTAAATGCTTAAATGTACTAATAATACAGGTGGAATAAGGTGTGACTTCTGTGTGATCTAAATGACAACCTGTACCCACACTGTCCATGTGTGGATGCGAGTAGACAAACTGATTTGCATAATGAGCATCATTATTGTAAATTCAATGCTGTGATAATTAAGTAAATTACATAATTATAGTTGTTTTAGTTAACCATTGTTCAGCACAATCCATAAAGATTAAATAGAAGAGTGTGTGTGCGTGCGTGCGTGCCACACTGTGTAACTAACTATCTAAATAAAAGTGTTGTAAAGCTTGCTCATTTGTTATAATTATTTAACAGTTTTAAGTGAAAATTTGATAATTTACAGAGATTTCCCTTCATGCAACATCATGTCCCTTCATGACAGAAGTTTGAAGTTTGTGTGTGTGTATATATGCGTGTGTGTATATATATGTGTGTGTGTATATGTGTATATATATATGCATATATGCATTTGCCAATTGGTCAATCATTATGGTCATTGCATTGGCTAATATAGATCACATAGAATAGAAGAGTTTGAACATGTGTTCTGTGTGTTTTCCAGGTTGCAGTGTGCTGCATCTGCTTCTTCGTCATCCTGCCTCTAAACCTGGTGGGGACGATCCTGGGCCGAAACCTCTCAGGACAGCCCAACTTTCCTTGCAGGGTCAATGCCGTGCCCAGGCCCATCCCAGAGAAGAAATGGTATGTCCTAGTTTTGTTATTAGACATGCTTTTGGGGTTTTGTCTGAGCAGAATACAACTTATTAAATACAGTCTGTATTGATGTGTACATTTTTTGCTTATCAGGTTCATGGAACCTGCAGTAATTGTGTGTCTGGGTGGCATCCTGCCATTTGGGTCTATATTTATTGAGATGTAAGTATTTTAATTCCTCGGTCCTTGTTTTTCCTTTTTTTCCCCCCCATGTTGAATGGACAAATCCAGTAATTGCGGTTTTTCTTGCTTTCTCCTTTTTGCAGGTACTTTATTTTCACCTCGTTCTGGGCCTATAAGATTTATTATGTGTACGGATTCATGATGTTGGTGTTGGTGATCTTGTGCATTGTGACAGTGTGCGTGACCATCGTCTGTACCTACTTCCTCCTCAATGCTGAAGACTACAGATGGTGAGGGAATGATCAACATTTGCATTTCCAGAGCGAGTAACAGAAGTCTCTTTTAAAGAATACGTCAATATAGGTTTACTACATCAAGTAATTTTTTTTAGATGCGATTTGTGAAAAATTTTCCACATCTGATAATTTTTTTAAAATGCATTACTAGCTGTAGCATTTATGTCCCTGGTGGTCCAGTGGCAGGATCCTGTGCTCTCACTGCCACGGCCTGGGTTCAATTCCCAAGCAGGGAACCGACCAAGCCATTGAACTCTCAGTGCCAGTGAGAGGTTTGCGTCAGGAAGGGTAAACATAAAAGCTGTGCCAAAGTCAAAATATGTGGATCTGCTGATCTGCTAGCTGTAGAATTTCTGCATTTGTCATGTGTTAGGGTTATGTTTTGGTTTTCTCTACAATTTGGTCAATTGCCATATCCTACTCTCTGGTTTGCTGTCCCTCATCAACTACCAAACACTGTGTTTGCTTCCTCTAAATCATATAAAGGCAGAACACACAATTTCCAATGACTGCTCATACTGCTTCACACAGCAATGTAAACTGCTGCCCTCTTCTGCATACAGGAGCTCACACACACTCACTAGCCAGTGAGAGAAAGTACACTATCCCTTCTACACAGCCAAATTCTGCTCTGTCTGCTCCCAGCTACAGATGTTTCATCATCTGGATTTGATTGCTCACGATCCCGACATTGTGCCAGCAATGTTGCATTCATTTTTAACTCCTTCAACAGATAAATTGAATTTGTCCCAAAGCAAGAAATTATTCAGAACAAATGGAAAACAAGTAATGACTTGTGACTGTGAAAAGTGACTGGATTTTTTTTCATTCTTTTTACAGGCAGTGGACAAGCTTTCTTTCTGCTGCTTCCACAGCAGTTTATGTTTACATGTATTCCTTTTACTACTATTTCTTCAAAACAAAGTAAGTCTGACTTTATTTTATCTCCGCTCAGTGGCTTTTACCTAATTAAAAATTGCAAATCTACCTGAAACGCAGCCGTCTGACTGATTATAATATCGTCTGTTCCTCTGTAGGATGTATGGTTTGTTTCAGACATCATTCTATTTCGGTTACATGGCGGTGTTCAGTACTGCTCTGGGTATAATGTGTGGTACGTACTATCCATTTATTTTGACAGTTTATCTCTTTCGACTTAAAGCCTACAGATAGTTTTATGTGGTGTATGTAATCATTTTTGTATCTTCTTCCAGGAGCCATTGGTTACATGGGAACAAGTGCCTTTGTGAGAAAGATCTACACAAACGTGAAGATCGACTAGCGACTCTGCAGCATCTGTGCAATCGGCTGACATTTCCCAGCAGTGGCGGACTCGAGTCGTCGTTCCTTTTTTCGCAAGAAGAGATTGTGATCTTATCTTGTATAAATCTAGTTTTCCATTTTCTCAACAAATTCAAGGTTGCAAGATTGTATACACACAGGCATATAATGGAAGATTAAATAAACGTGAGTTTTATTTTTATTTTTTTTTTTTTTTTATTAACTGTTTCGTTTTTTTTTTTTCCCTCCGGAGCAAATGTGTAGATTTATTATTATTATTATTATTATTATTATTTTTTCAACTTTCAAATCTTTGGTTCTCCTCCGATAACTCTGTCCCACCCAGCATGAGCGAACGTAGACCTTTTATCGATGGAGTAGTCTAGCTCTCTTCAGTGAAGAGGCCGAAGTGTATGGAGAGCCTTCGTTTGGTCGTAGGAGAAAATTGGAGGGTTGCGATTGTGTACATGCTCCTACCGTCTGTTTTGCATTGTCAAGTTGAGCGATGTCGTCCTTGTATTGTTTTAAACACTTGTCTCCTATCACCAAGAGCATAGTTTAACTGCATCCAATGATGGAAAAAAATATATATATGTTGGTTACTAGCTTTTCTGCCACCAGACTAAACAAAACCACCTTTTTTTCCACTTGACACTACATGGTTCAGATTATCATTACAAGATGCAAATGAGGCATAAATCACCCAGTTCCTGATCCAGGTCTTAGATTTAATGTATGATCCAGTCATCCGCTGCAAGTGCGGATGTTTTTAAATTTGGTTGTTTCGAAGTGGTCTTGTGTTTTCCAGTCTTACTTTTAATGTCGGGATTTAAATGAAGTCTGAGTGTGAAGATAATAAATGGATGGGGGTAAACCTGTATATAACCTTAATAATGTAACTGTAGAAGTAGATTCCAAAATGTATTTTGGTTGTACAGATTTATTACAGGGTGTTTTCTTTCTTTTTTTTCTTTCTTTTTTTTAAAAAAAGATGTTCAGTTTGAATGAATTTGTCTTTTCTCCTTTTTATTTTGTGAGCTTGGGGTGGGTGGCACTGTTACATCTTGCCTGTTTAGTGCATGACGTTTTCATCTTGCTGCATAAACCAGTTCTGTTTGTATCTGCTTCCTTTGGCTTTTTCTTTGCCCTGTGACTCCTGACACATGCTCAAATTAATTTTTGTGTAACCGTTAAAAACAAGAAAAACAAGAAAAAAAAAACCCTTTTTGGCTGCTTGTAGAGGAAATAATGACCATCATATGTATTTTTTGTTTTTAATATTTATGATTTAAAGCTTTAAACAGTTCTCGGTGTGCTGAACAGCCCCCTCCCTCACGCCTAACTTCCCCATCCATTACCAGAAGCAGCATTGTGAATGTCGGACACATGCAGAGTTTTTGCGAGCATACTGTAAAGGGTGACGTTATTGTACTTTTATTTGATTTTTGATGTTTTTCTAACTACAGGAAAGTTCCACAGGAGCACTCTGACAAAGCTCGTGTTTTTCGTTCTGCTGTATACAGTATGTAACTAAAGATGTGAGACGTGGCAAAGCCTTTTTTTTTTTTTCTTCTTTTTTCTAATCCCCTCAGATGCCAGATGATCTTCTGGCCCCTCATGTCATGAACCTTGTGATGTCTGAAAAGACATTTTAAACATGCTATACTTGTTGTAAAAAGGAAAAAAAAAATAAACGATGTTTATGTACGGAGGTTACATAGGCATAGTTTGAATTCTCAAGTCTTGATCAATATTTTGGCATCGTAAATGTCTTTCTATTCTTTAAGACAAGGAACCATTTTTTTTTTTTTTTTTTTGGAAAATTACACACACCTGTTCCAGAGATGATTATCACACGTACACACACACTAATGGGAAAACCTGTAAACCTGATCATCCATGCAATTATCCAAGCAGCCAATTATGTTCAAGTTCACATGTGATTTCGGTGACTTTGCTGGTGCCAAATGCGCTGTTTTGAGCATTTCGGAGACCGTGGATCATCTGGGATCTTCGTACGCCAACGTTTTACAGGTGAAAATGCCTTGATAAAGGTCAAAGGAAAATGACTGAAATGTAAAGCTACTGCTTTACATAAACTGCATAGATCAAGACCGGCCTGTGGGGTCTGTATTAATGTCTCCTGACTAGACATTATAATAGAACATAAGAAACAAAGGCTTCAGGGTTTCAGCAATACCAGACACTGTCAGTTTTATTTGTACGCATAGCAACAACACTAAGAAATGAGCTCAGGATTTTATACAGATCACTGAAAGGATTTTCTGTTGTATTTAGGTAGTGCAATTCCAACTCAAATGAAATATTAAGTGCGTTATTTTTGGATGATCTACTCAGAGCAACTTTGACTTCAGTTCCTTTCAGTTGACTTTTTCAAAGTATTCCTTGGACCCATCTGGAGTTGGCTTTATCTGGGGGAAATAAATAAAATAAAATATGACATGAAGCACATCTTTGTATCGTTTTAGTAGCGATTACAAATCTTTCTCTTTTAGTCAAATGCTTACTGTGGGTGATTTTGGGGTCCAGCTGGCCGGGCAAACCTCTCCATGGCTCTCCACAAACTGGAAAGCCTTAACAAGGCGCAGCGTCTCCTCAACAGAGCGGCCTACTGGAAGGTCATTGACGCTCATGTGTTTAATAACGCCATTGGGATCGATGATAAACAGCCCCCTACATGGAGATAGATTCATTTACTGGAAAAGCATCTTAAATTTGGTCATATTTACTAGTACAATGTCCAAGTCAAAATATACACAATGTGTGTGTACATTTGAAACTATATATACAGTGGAAGTATATTAACTAAAAACAAACAAAAGTGCCCTAATACTTACTACTGCCACTTAATGGAATATGTATTATTAAATTTAAGAATAAAAATAATACAATTTATTTAACAAGGATGATAAAATACCTCAGTGCTACTCCTGGCCCCTCCAGGAGGACGCCGTAGTCTCTGGACACTTGCTTGTTGAGATCAGCCAGCAAGGGGATGTGGATATTTCCCAATCCTCCATTCTACAGGCAAACAAGAATGAGGCCAAAGTTTAACAGGAGGATTATCACTTTGCTCAGATAAATCCTGTAGCTCGCTTGGACACAGTGTGTTATAGGGAAAAGTGCATTATTGTGCACTATGATTAGTGTCACAGTGGCTGAATGTTTCTACCTTTCGAGGGGTGTTGGTCCAAGCCAGGTGAGTAAAGTGAGAGTCCACAGACACTCCTACCACCTCACAGTTGATATCATGGAATTCCTTAGCCTTGTCACTGAACGCGATTATTTCTGTAGGGCAGACAAACGTACTGCAAAAAAGAACAACAATGAACATTAAGCCATGTGTGTCTATTATTTCATCCCGATTCCCTGCTTCTGAGGATGAACCCACATTGACAGCCTAAAGATTCATGATTACTGTAAATGGTACCACATACAAACCATGAGGATGGCTTTGTATTGCAATTGATACGGTCAGTTTTGCTACTGTGGCTTAGGACTACAATTGCTATAGCTTTAGGACCGTAATAGCCACAAATATTTTTCCACTAAAGTGTCTATCAGTGAACAGTTGATAACCTTGAATTTTTTTTTTTCAAAAATGATGTATGACTGCTAAGGGAACAACTATTTATAGTGTTTATAAGATACATAACTTGTCTTATGAACATTCTGAATCAATAAACAAAACTTTTAACAAAAGTGTGTGATTAGTGGAATAACAGCACCCCATGGTTGATTATTCTTAATCATTTCTGAATAAACAAGGATTGCAATATGACAGTGTGTTGTTACAATATAATATTCAGTGATACAAAATAGCATTAAAAATCATATGTAACCACAAAAGGAAGTCTTAGTGAAACAGCTTAAATCTTAAACGTTTTGTTATTATGATTTCACCAATCCGTTCACAACACACACTTTGTCAGAGATTACGCAAATACACTGCTTCATTAACCTGTTAAGGCGTAACTATGTCTGCTACAGGACTAATTTTTTTTTTACCCAGACACTTACAAATCAAGAGGGTAGAAAAACAGAACCAGGTATTTGCCCTTGTAGTTATCAAGGCTGATATCTTTGAATTCTCCATTGTGGACAGCTGTACCCTTGAAGAATGGAGCATGCTGGGTGACTGCTGCAGCCCATTTTGCAGTACCTGTAGTTTGGAGTAGATAAAGTGGCTAACATTATTATTGTCATTTTTTTAGTTAGTCTAAACTGTGTGCTAACTTTTTTCTTTACATACTGGTAGAGAAGCAGGCTCTCTGTGCAGCAGCTCTGATCCCAGACGGAGCTGAAGATCCACTCCTCAGTGCACTCACTGCTGCTCTGCTTGCCTGTAGATAGAGATCAGAGAGAGACTGAGCCAAGCTCCATGTTCAACCCCAAAACTGTGCAAACAATTTAGTTGCAAGGTTCACTGAAGATTTGGGGAAGAAAAAAACCCCCACAAAACCACACAATCAAGAGCAGCACTTTTTTTCAACTGTTTTCAAATTCAGTACATGTCCGTACACCACGTAATGAGGATAAAAGTATTAAGGGACTATTGATTAATGTTATTAATTATTAATAGTTTATTATTAATGATTAATCATTAATGCTTTGATGTAATTCTTAACCTGGACATGTTAACCAGTACTCTCAACAATGTGTCTTTATCTGGGTTTCCATTCAAGGGCGTTACTTTGGTTTTAGAAAGTGGGTGGGGAGGTTGGCACCGTGACTTGCAAAGTGTCGTCTTCTCTGCACAAGTTTAACACAGTGAGACAGTTTGCATGTCTAGGCATGCGAATATGGGGAAAAAAGATATTCATAAACATATTACAAATAATACAGCAGTTTAACAGTGCTATGGGTGGCACTGTAGGCATGGCGTAAATGTTGATATTTTATAATCTAATTAATTAGATTTAATTATTAGTTAAGCAAAGAAAGAACACGAATGCATATAACGTACAATGTGGAACGTACAGAACTGAATGCATATGACATATATAAGGAACAGCGTTTCCCAAAAGTCTCCATACACAGGAGGAATTAAGACATTATTGCAGAATGTCTTCCAAAGTTTTCAATATTTATATTAATCACTTAGCTTATATTAGATATTTTTAGATAGTTTAAGAACACCCTTGACAAAATAAAGGCATGGCGTAAGCAGGAAAAGATTGTTTAATGGAATGCTTTCAAAGTGCAGTTACATGGACACGTAACACCTGATGTGTTAACAAGGGTTGATTATGTGTGTATGGGGTTTTTTTTAACGTCATGTAAGATTTTGCTAAAAAATTGCTAATTTCCTCTATGTACAGCAATTTTTAGGCCCCCCTGTAGCTTACCTATAGTTTTCAATATAGTAAAACTTAGTGGAAAAATATACTATATATAAGATTTAAAGTTGAAAAAAAGCTGATTGGAAATCTAAACGACACTAAATGAAAACAGAATAAAAAAAATATATAAATATCTGGAAATATCAGCTAATAATAATATTAATAATAATAATAATAATAATAATAATAATAAATTGTGTATTTAATACAGCAATCCCTTTTGTTACAGTATTATATCAGAGACCTAATAGAGAGGAAAGAGTATATTTTATAACTGATTGTTGTCTGTGTTAGTTTTATTTTCCCACTGTGTAGATTAGACATGTCTGCAATTAATCCCCATATTTTTATAGCAACCTGCCTGAATATTATTATACACTATGCGGAAATTTAATCAGCATGCTTTGCTTGATCATTCTCCCCAAAACAGGATATGCATCAAACAAAACTGTGATACCAAACTAAAAAAAAACATATTTTAGATGAAATTAATCGATTTAATCTGATATTACAGGTGACAGTGGGTGTAATGATTAAGTGCGCCGCAGAGAGGAAGCGCTGCTGCTGCTGGGACAGAGAGAGGAAGGTTAAACTACTTCGATCACCTGCGAACTCCCACAGCCTTAATAATCTAATATATGGCTAATACAATGCTAAAGTTAGGATTAATTGCCCTAAAAATCTCAAATTAATCGAATGCAAATCTTGTAAGCCGTCTGAACAGGCTGCTTTTCGCCACGCTGAAAACTCACACAAGTCTGGAGAAGTCTTCCAAAGGTGGCTGCCATCTTGAAAGTGTGTGCTGCAGTTTGAACGTCAAGAGCGCGCACCGGCTGCGCAGCCCGTCCTGCGTTCACGCAACGTCACGTGACTCATACGGAAGCCTTGAGCACTCTCATGCTGGACGTAGGCATGTGTTGTCTGAATGACCTCCATCGATACATGGGTCAAATTATTCACGTTTTTGTCCTGGATTCTTTTCCTTTTTTTTGCTTAAATTAAACCACCACGTTGTGTGATCACTTAAATGGATCCCAATTTGGAGTACTGGAAAAACAACGGGAAGGTGATTTACCTGTGCACTACAGCAATAATATGGACTTATTATAATCTTAACTTTGATTATTTTGTAACATCTGTGCCATGCTGTTTCATGCAATATTATATAGTCTTTCCTGAGCAGACTTCGCATCTGGTTGAATATTCTTGATCCCACCTCTTTGCTGTCCTCTGATGTGAGTATAGGATCCACTCTGTGTCATCACACACCAAGTGTCACCATTATGATAACTGCATTTGTTTTAACTAATCACAAGGTCTAACAGTGAAAAACAGTTAGAGGTCTAACATCAGACAACAGACATTCCACCATTTATTGCCCCTTTATATGTCCACCTTTCATACATGACTTGCTTCAATAAGACTATAATGCTGTTTAGTCATTTAGGCTTAGTCAGGTCAAATCAGGTAGAATGTAACTGTCGTCTTATACAGTGGAATAAAATGTTCACATTGTCTGATACAATGTACCACACTTCAGGAGCACAGTATTGAAGAATTTTTCCCTATTCCCCAATAAAACCAGTTGATCTTACAAATCAAAAGGTGAGAAGTTTATTCTTCTGCAAAGGAAGCAAACATCAGCAAGACAACAGAAATAAGCCCTCAATTAGAGGAGGTGTAGCTCTATTATAGTGAGGTGTAAACAATAGACAGTTTTTTCCTTAGGTTACGAAATAATGAATATTCTTGATTGCTGCTTCATCTCCTTCAAAGAAAGTTGTTCTTTATCACCTTAAGCAGCTGATGTGCACAGGAACATTCACTGAACCATCATAGAAAAATTGTGATTAAATAGAACACAGAGAAGCTCAATTCTTCAACACACAGTACAAGGGATGAGACAATAAGTAAAACTTTGCAGCACAGTACAGCAAATTGTATACAATACAATACGTACACTGGACAGTGCACAGCACAATGTACATTAACTAGACAGCTAAACATAAATATTATACACTTGAACTAGATGGTATAATATCATATATTTGCAGTATATAAACATCATATCCTTAACAGCATGCAAACAGTCCAGAAGATTTCATTGTGTTATAAATTCAGTTTATTTTAGATGAGACTTTTGTCTTATTGATTCTTGGAGAGTATGCTTTGTGGACTTTTCCCAGTACAGTATGAAAAGGTTGCTTTTGGACTGATATTTAGAACTGGTGCTGATGCCTATGATGTTCTGAAATGTATTTGTTGTGAAGGTGCAACTTCTAAAGATAGGAAATGTTTATTATACTGTATTTGTTATGCATTAGCACTGTTTTTTCTGTATAATACTGTATTGGGATACTGCTTTAAAGGTTGTGAGATCAAATTCCAAACTCCAGGGTTAGAACATTGAACAGAAACCATAAACCTCAAATGAAAAATGGCTGATTAAGCAAATAATGTACTGTAATATAGTATAAGAAATCCATAATCCATAAGTTTAGCTAGTGTTGATGAGTGTTTTTGCTCTTAGGTTGAAATTAGTAATGCTCGTTCTCTGGTCAGAAGGGATGGGGATCAGCTGAAGGATGAAAAGGTAGCTATAGGCTCTTTACTATGAGAATATGGGACTTTTATTTTACAATTATTCGTGCTTTATGTCTATATTTATCACTATGTTTTTTGTTGTTGTTGCTGTTTACTAGGTCTCCAATGCCTGGAATCTTTCTCTTGTAAGCTGCTATTGCTTTCCTATACTATGATAATGTAATGTGTTTGAGTCATTTTTGCTTGTCGAAGTAAAATGCCTCACATAAAGCAAGTAGGTTAAGAAATAAATAATAGTTAATCCCAATGACAGAATTATTATAAGTGTATTTAAAAAATAAAAAATGACTATGTTGTCCCTCCTAGTGCTCGGTGCACGCTGATACCGGAGAGCCGATTTCCACTGTGTTTCGTCCACAAGGTAACAATCACTCACAGTTGTTGTTAATACATTGCAATGTAAATGTCCAAACTGGAAGAATTTTAATGCGTGCTTGTTAGTTTACTGTGTCTATCCTGAATCCTATAATAACAGTCTCTGTAATCTTGATTCTCAGCTTTTCTGCCTATATCAGCTCCTATGGTGAGTATTTGTGCTTTGTACTATTCATAAAATGGCTACTCAAATTGCACATATTTGTTACCATAGCGATTGTAGTGTGCGTTTACAACTAATTTAATTTACATAATTTAATTATCACTTTTTTAGAGGACTAATTCATTATTTCACTTTTGTCCTGTAGGTTATAGCAAGTTTTGTGCCACATAAAGGAGTGACACCTGCCCTATTTTGGCAGGTAATGCTGTTTAAGTATTGACTTTCTATTCTTATTATTTGTATCATTCATACTCTTTTCATGACTGAGAGTATCTTTAAACCCCCATCTACAGTTTCTGCTGCAGAGCTACTGTGCAGGTTTCAACCACGCCAACAGAAATGCAACAGCCACATCGGTAACAAAGATTGTTTGTTTTCATCTTCCATCCATCTGCAACTCCACATCACTATAATCCATAATAATTTATCTCTCACATACCTAAGAGGAATTTTGTCAGGTTTTCTGTAATAAATTGAAATGACTTTTTTGGCCATGGAGCATATTGAGCAGAACTTAATTTTTTTTTGTTTGTTTGTTTGCTAAGGAGAACAAGATCTCAATGAAACAGAATCTTCTTATCATTGGAACGGTGGCATATTCAACATTTGCAGGAGTGAGAATTTCTTTGCTCATTAATTCTAGACATTTTGCAGAACAACCTGTTTTAAAGTCACAAAAACTAAACCCTTAGATGCATACATCAACTGTAATATTAATGACCTGTTTTCAGGCCCTTCCTCAAATTATAATCAAGCGCCTGGCAGTCAGCAGTAGTTCAGCTCAGGCCTTCTGTAGGTCAGTGCTGCCTGTTCCTCTGTCAGGTCAGTAAAGCAGTCTATTGTGTCCTTTCAGTTTCCTGTCTAATACAAGCATTTATTCACAGTGGTTTCTACTCCTGTTTCACTTCTACAACTTATTTGGTTATAAACAAACTATTAATCATCACTTTTGGCTGAATATACACTGAGGATACATTTAACTGACCCTGGTCAAAGACACTGAGATTACTTTTCCCCCCAATTCTGATGTCCGATGTGACCATCAGTGGAAGATCTTTACATGATTTAATGAACTGAGCTGCTACAACATGACTGGCTGATTGGATAGTTGCACAAATAAGCAGATGTTCCTGACCTGTATTTACATCCAAACCCATAACGCAGCCATTACTGTATTTGAAGCAGTTCATATTATTCAATTGGTCATGCAAACAGCATAGCATAGTAGTAAGAGGATGCATTTTTAATTTCAGTTTTCTTCTGCTATGTAAATTATGAGAATTGATTCAACAAATTTTCAACTTTTTTCCAATTTTGATTATAGACTTCTAAATATTTAAAAAATCAGGTTTATAATGTAGTAACTTTTAGTTTAAACATTTACATAGTAGTTATAATAAAAGGATTTTTACTCTCTAGCTTGTTTGGCTGCCTTCAGCGTCTTTGTGGTGAGAAGTGAAGAATCAGAGAATGGAATAAAAGTATTTGACGCCAGCGGGAATTTGGTTGGTGTCTCGAGGGAAGCTGGGTTCAAGGTGAGTATGTGTCAGGAGTGTTATGTTTCATTTTTTTATTGTGGTTTGGAGGTCTGGTGTGGTTGATACCAGTCATTAGAAGTGTCTGAATGGAAATCTTACTGCACTTTCCACACTACTGTTCTTTAACAATTTCCTCTGTCTCTCTCAGGCTGTAAAGGAGACTGCCATATCTCGAGCTACACTTTTTGGTACCACTGCACTTGTTCCTAATCTACTGGCCCTCCTCCTCAGGAGGTAATTAGCAACTCGTTACTCTTATGTCAGGAGATATGTAAATATGTGAAAACCGTATCATCACGCTCACATGCACTTTTTGAACATCCCATTCCATATTTAGCCCCCTTTATTGTTATATTAATCTCCACTCTTCTGGGAAGGCTTTGGCTGTAGTGATTTGTGCTCATTCAGCTATAAGAACCAGGAGGTCAGGTACTGATGTTGGACAAAGAGGCCTGTAGTATAGTTGTTGACCAGTTCATCCCAAGGTGTTCAGCAGGGTTGAGGTCAGGGCCCTTTGAAGCTTCTTCTATACCAGTATACTTTGTATACTTCATGGAGCTTGCTTTGTGCATAAGGACACTGAAATGAATCTGTAATCCTACAACATACAAAAACAATTGTGTGCTTCTAGGTTTAGGGAATAACCACATACAGGAGTGATGGTCACATATCCACATTGTTTAGCCATAAATAGTGTATTTTAATCAGAGCTCATTCATTGTCTGTCCTGGAAAAATCTAGATTAATATTTGTTTTTTTTGTTTCAGGGGAAAGTTGGCCCAGAGAAACTCAATGATGTTAGCTCCTGTTAGACACATTAGCACTGCCATTGTCCTTGGCTTGATGATCCCTGTGTCCTTCAGTCTGTTTCCACAACTTGGCAAGGTAATGTATATCAAACTGTTGTGATAGTTGGTGCACCATTCTCCGCTGATAAGTTGTACAAGCTGCCGCATGTTTGATCAACTCTGAATGTTATTTTTGTTTGCATCACTTAGGGATATTTAACAAACCTTGTATATTTTTCCCCAAATTAAACAATATCGATTTTCCCGATTTGGAATAAAACATTGACTGAAGATGAAAGAATACATGTTTTACTCAACAAAAACAGTCGGTCTGCACCCCTGTTAATGAGCATGGCCATTCTCGGTCCACTAAGCTTCATATCTCACCTCCTGCTACTTTTTTGTTGGGTCACACAGGACCCCAGTCCGAATTACACACATACTTTAGAATTAGAATTCTAATATTATTCACTGGTTCTGTTTTTGAAATATGCTAAATGTCAATTGTTTGGTGTCTCTTTTCTTAGATTAAAAAGGAGCATGTAGAAAAGGAGCTGCAAAGCTTAACAGAGGATGGGGAGCTCTATTACCACAGAGGACTCTAACTGTTACAAAAAACCAACACTCATATCTCTCGAACAGGTTCCTCAAGGATTATTAGCATCTTTAAGAGCTTCTATATGGAGACCTGTCTGAAAAAGAAAGCAGTGTGGTAGGAGTCCTCCAGTGGGATAAACAAAAGGATTATTTGAAGATGTACATTTTCATCCCAGAAGAATATACCAATGCACTTATACCTGCTGCTCAGTTCAATACATAAAACACCCCAGCTACATTTATTTCGACAGGATACAATGCAACCGTAAAGCTGAGCAGACTAATAAAGGATTAATGCCATTAAAAAAGAAAAAAAAAACACAAACACACCTGCACGTTTCTCAGCACATCAGACCACAATAGTATCATACAAGTTGTAGATAATAAAACCATGACATTTGGTAATTGGAACAGTTTTCATGTTTTGATTTAATAGCATTTTAGACAGAATGGGTTTAAAAACTATTGCTATTGTTATATCATTGTTAATTTCACACTTGGAGAACTTTAACACTGGACCTTAATTTTTTTTTCTGTCATTTGAAATGGTTAGACAGCATCATTTAAGAGAACATGTGATACATGTATGAAAAGTGCATATAATATTTTTTGGCACAAGCACTCACAAGGTAATGACTGCATAACTGATGTAGGGCAAGAAATAAAAAAAAAAAAAATCAAAAGATGTTTAATAGAAGATGGAGAGGGGGAAAAAAAAAAAAACATGCACGAAACCTGCTTTAGAAACTCGTGTGTTTTTCCTATTTGATCTTAGACTAATGCTTCCTGAAACTAAATCACAACCGAATATGATTACAGTGGCAGCAAAATAGTGTTCTGTAATTATACATATTAAACTTTATTAGATTTATTTTGGCATAAAAATATCTAAATCATCTACATTTTCCAAAACTGATGAAGTACTACCACAAAATACTCCCCGTTTTGACTGTTTTCAAGTTCAAAACGTCGCCGTAAAAATGTGTACAAATGTAAAAGTAACCATCCATACCTGTATATTCATCAAGTAAATGTTAAGTGCTTCCTAAGAAGAACCTTCCTGGAAAGAAAAGGAGTAATATACATAATAATAATAATAATAATAATAATAATAATAGTCTTGGTCACTGAATGTGTCTAGATCATCATAAAATCTCTATCAAACTCTTTTTGCATTTACACACATTGATAAAATCATACGATCACACAGTGATTTCTTCCGTTAGGCTCTCCTAGGTCTTGTAGGTTCATGGGTGACTTGGATTGTTTAGATCTTCAGGAGCTGCTCCGCTGCAGCTAAGTGGAAGAGGAAGTTCTCGGTTGCTGGAGGAAACTGTCGTCGCTTCAGCGTGTCCAGCGTCAGCTTCGCGTTGTCCCCTTCCTCAGCAAGGGACGCCAAGTTACTAAGGATCTCTTTAGTCTTTACAGAGATATCCTAATTAAAGACAGAGAGACTGTTTTAATATTGATTAACAGCTACAGGATATTTTTCCCCCTTGGTTTCCTCTCCAAATCAGTTTACCTTGATAACTTGAGCATCTGTGCGATCAGTGTCCTCTGCAGACTGGACAATCAAGTGGCCAATCTCCTTATGCAGTTTTCCCATGGTCATGGCCTCTGCAAAAACAACAGCATTTCTTAATGCAGCTAATGTGTACTGGAATTATATTCCAATCTACACCCATTATATTCCAATCTACACCCAAGGGTGGTTGTAGCTCAGGTGGATAAGGCACTAGGTTGTTGATCAGAAGATAAAGGTTCAAGCCCCAGCACCGACAAGCTGCCACTGTTGGCAGCTCAAGAATCCCCCCCCAACCCCCCGCTCCAGGGGCCATGGATGGGGTATGTGAAGAAATAATTTCACTGTGCAATAATGTATATGTGACAAATAAAGGCTACTTGACTTATTCCAAATCGGAACAAACAGTACAGTGTACACATCATGAGGCTCATTTTTGAAAGTCTTACCTTTTGCATGTTGAGCTATGGTGATCTCACTGTCTGGAAGATTCACGAAAACATCGAAGAGATCTGATCTGTTTATAACTTCAGGATCCACAAAGCCGGCAACGTATCCTGAGACGTAGAAAGATACGAAAGGTTTTCTTAGATTTGTGTGGGTAATTTAATTGGAGGAAGAGATTTCTGTAAAATAGCTGCTTAGTTGGATAACAAGTCAGGCTGCAGTCTTCATTGTTAAAGATGAATAAGCCCATTATATACAAATTACCCACAACACAGAACATATTTAATATTGTGGACTGCAGGATTATACAAATAAATGGTACAAATAAATCTATATAACAACAGTCTAGTCTGGACCTAAGCTTTTAGGTTTAATCAACAATATGAAAATAAAATATAGACCCCTTCAGAATAGACCTTTTGATATAAAATTAAAAAAAGTGTGTTCTACATCTACGTTCTACTGAAAAGTAATATAAACCCTGTTTTAAATCACCAGCATACATCCTTGCATCCATATATCAAGAACTATACTGTTTGTGAGATAATTACACATAGGTGCACATAGTTTGCAGCAAAAAAAAACCCTTTTCTTTAAGTCTACCCCGAGTTTTGCGGTAGAACTATGTTTCCTTATATTTATTTGGTCATGTAGAGGTCAGAGGCATGAATAAAGCTAGTACAATTTAAAGAAAAATAGCATCACCTATTCTACTGTCAACAACTTAGACTGGTCATACATGTATCCCCATCATATGACAGCTACCTGTGGCTGTGGCCTTGTTGCTTTACCTGTGCATGATCTGAGGTTGTCCAACTCTCTGTCCTCCAGGTGGACATAAGGGTGGAGAATGGACCAGTCTTTCCTATGCCAGGTCAGGGCTGGAAGTGCTCTGGTGTTAAAAGTAAAAACACAATCTGTTGGACAGGAAGGGCTAAATTCCTACTGGTCTGTTTTTCCCTTTTTCAATTATGCTTTGCAGAATAGGAAACCGCATTTTCCATAGATTAATGTTTATTGCAAACACTCGATATTCATAAGGTGCATCCCAAAGTGCATACTTGTGCACTATTCTACACCATTCTGTAGTATAAATTGTATGAATGGTGTGTTATAAAGAGTAATAAAAAAAATCTCTTTCCTACAAACCCACACAGAGAACAAAAATGTCATTACTATGACCCATTTAGCCTTCACCTTACTGAGGGATGGTAAGAAGATGGCATTGCTATGTCTTTTTTTCAATTTATTTTCTTAATAAGGCTAAATAAATCCTATAGAAGCAATATTTACAAACAGGGTGATTAGAATGGATATAAGTAATCAATAGTGCTTGTACAAGATGATGCAATTTCATTGCAAGTGAAACATAATATAAACCTTAAAAGGTAGACCTATCACCATAATGAGCACCTTGTGAACTCTAGCAGAGCCTCAACACGAGGATGGTAGATCACGATCCTTTTCTTCAGCATCAGTGCTGTGTACAGGATGATGGTCTCCATTCCAAACTGAGACACCACATCTGGATTAGATGCACAAATACAAGTCACTTCTTCTCGCCTCGAACCACGAATCCGACCTTATTCCATATTTTCAAATTGAATCATTGTGGAGTGACGAGCTTAATCAGTTGTGCAGCCAGTAAATGTTCTGTATAGAGGGTCTTACAAATAATAAGAGAAACAATACAGCTAATAACAATTACAATCATATTTATTGTACGTGGTGTGGTCTGTCAGAGAGCTGTGCTCATATCTTACCTTTAACGGATCCAGCCAAATAGGCTTTTCTAACATCGTAGTCCTTGATGAGGAAGGAGCCGTTCTCATCGCTTTGACAGATGCCCTTTGTTAGGACAGCAATGTAGCCTTCCATCATCTTCACTGGACTGCCATGCTTCATGTACATCCTGATGAACGTATAGGTTTTGACAAACGTATGATAGATGTATATGCGTAGTCGTAACTGAGATAAATGTTCATTACCAAACAATCTTTTGTAAAAATCATTTCAAATTTTAAAAATAAATAAAAACTTAATATCAAAAGATACACCTTACCTACACAGGACTCGGCTGAATGCGGCATACTTTTCCGGGTTGAAATCCTTTGCTGTAATAACTATAGAGAAATGTGTAACCTATGGCAGAAAAATGAATTGCTACTAGCATACACTATATTGCCAAAGGTTTTGGAACACCCCTACAAATCATTGAATTCAGGTGTTGTTTTTCAGGGGTTGGGCTTGGCCCCTTCATTCCATTGAAAGCAACTCTTAATGCTTCAGCATACCAAGACATTTTGGACAATTTCATGCTCCCAACTTTGTGGGCACAGTTTGGAGATGTCCCCTTCCTGGCCAACTCCATATTAAAGCCTAAGGATTGGATGGGATGTCATTAAAGTTCATGTGCATGTAAAGACATGGACGAGCGAGTTTAATGTGGGAAAACTTGACTTGCCTGCACAGAGTCCTGACCTCAACCTGATGGAACACCTTTGGGGATGAATTAGAGCAGAGACTGCGAGCCAGGCCAAAACTGGGATGTCTGCCTTTACATGCACATGAATTTAATATAGAGTTGGCCTGCCCTTTAACAGCTTTAACAGCTTCAATTCTTCTAGGAAGGCTAAACCACAAGGTTTAAGAGTATGTTTATGAGAATTTATTTGATCATTCCACTAGAAGTGCAGTTGTGAGGTCAGGCACTGATGTTGGATGAGATGGCCTCGCTCACAGTCTCCGCTCTAATTCATCCCAAAGGTGTTCTATCAGGTTGAGGTCAGGACTCTATCAAGTTCCTCCACACCAAACTCTCTCATCCATGTCTTTATGGACCTTGCTTTATGCACTGGTGTGCAGTCATGTTGGAACAGGAAGGGGTCATCTCCAAACTGTTCCCACAAAGTTGGGAGCATGAAATTTTCCAAAATGTCTTGGTATGCTGTTAAGAACTCTTAAGCGTTAAGAGTTCTTTTAACTGGAACGAAGGGGCCGAGTCCAACCCCTGAATTCAATGATTTGAAGGGGTGTCCCAAAAAAGTGCATAAGCACATTGAATTTGAAAACACAAACAAACAAACAAACAAACAAAAACAGACAAAAACTTTGCCGATACTCTCGACTCCTTCGAATCGATTCAACCGAAGAATCACAAGCATGGAACCGATTCATCATCACTGGCAGCAGATATATCTTATTATTGTTCGATATTTTCGTGCTACTCCTAGCAGAATGCACTAAACTGATCTGTGTACCTTGCTGAGGGCAGTGGGCTCCTGGACCTCGGTGGTGGTGAGGTAGTACCAGTTCCGGTGGTACTGACCGAACACGAAGGCGTGCAGCTCGGGGGAGTCGCGAGACAAACAGCACTTCCGCATTAAGAGCTCGCGCAGCTCGGTGCTAACTGCTGGGAAGCACCAGACCCACAGCGTGTCTGCGTTCACGTCCTTCTCTGAGAAGATAATCAGATGCAATATTGCAAAACGTCTAAGACACTGTCAATGAGCTTGGGTTTTGTGTTGTGCTCTCACCGATCAATCCAATGCTCAACATCAGCTGAGTCTCAGACACTGCCATCATATCCGGTGTCCGGTTCGTGTCTGACCCAGGGGGGAAAAAACTCACTAACTCAAGTTAATCAACAGAAACTCGTTAATTACTCATTCATCAAGACTTTTGTTAGCCACGGCCTTACTAAAGACGCGGCCCCATGTTGAGTTACACTTCCTTCAGCAAGCGCCCAGGGCAAAATAATCTGTCTGTCTGTTCCCTCATAAATATAACTACAACAACTGTTATAACCCTGGCAGCTAGTTAAATAACTCTATAACCGCGTTTGACATCATATGTAGTAGTACCATACTCATCTAAAAAAAATTAAATAAATAAATGAAAATCCACCAAAAATGTGAATCTTTCACCATAAACACCCACTAACCGTACCAAAATAGTGCGATTTGTGCTGAAATCAGAGGTGAAATCTCAAATGCCTCATCATTTGATACGAAGTGCACTAGATAAGCTGTAAAAATGAACTCTGTCACACCCTAGATAGTGCACTTGTATAGGGATTATGCGCTATTTAAATATTAGCCAAAGAATGCGTAGATCCACTTCTTCATTTTTTTAACCATCTAAACCTGTCGGTTATGTTGTACCGACTCTGCCCCCTAGTGATCTGGTGGTGTTATTGTGTAAAGCATCCATTATGTTTGGCTATTCTCAAGTTCCTAGCTCTCTCCTCTGAAAAACATTTTACCCTGAGCAATTATTCAGTTAATCATACGGACAAATTCACAATCATATCATAAGCTCCTATAAATCAGTCTTATACGTTTACTTACATATATTTTAGAGCATATATGGTTTTGATGTATCACCCAAATAAATGACCTCTTATGGCTCCTGGGTGAAGGGTAAGGGGTCTGGATTAAAAGGTCTGCATTTATAAGAGCTTGTGGAGAGAACCTATAGAGACTGCTTTCTTGCAGAGCCTAGAAATTTGTGAAGCAGCCTGTATGTGATGTTGAGTGATTATTCATTCCGTAAATAATTAAAAGGTGTATTGCTTACTATGTTGTCAAGTATATGGCATGTGTCTAATTAATTAATTAATTAGTAAAAGGAATAAAACCTACTGGGACATGCGGTCTTATGAAATAATTAAAGGGTGTTTTAATAAGTCATTTTAAGTAAATCTGGAGTATCCATTTTGTAGGGTCCTAGGTAAGTTTTTATTAAAATATACATTAATATAAAACCAATAACTATTAGAGCTGTTATACACTATATTGCCAAAGGTTTTGGGACGTATGCCTTTACCTGAACATGAATGTAATATGGAGTTGGCCCACACTTTGCAGCTATAACTTGTCAAGTTCCTCCACACCAAACTCTCTCATTCATGTCTTTATGGACCTTGCTTTGTGCACTGGTGTGCAGTCATGTTGGAACAGGAAAGGGGTCATCCCCAAACTGTTCCCACAAAGCTGGCAGCATGAAAAGCATTAAGAGTGTTTAATGCTGAAGCGTTAAGAGTGGAACCAAGGGGCCAAGCTCAACCCCCGAAAAACAACACCTGAATTCAATGATTTGGAGTTTGGAGGAGTGTCCCAATACCTTTGCCAGTATAGTGTAGAAAACTATACCACAGATGAATACCATTCTCAAATCTGACTGTTATAAATGATGATTGAATGTGTAAGGAATAAAACATGACAGGGCATACTATTTTATACAGATCTATAATGTCTGTATATACAGTATATTCAGTCGGTTATGTTGTTCGTTTAAAACGCAGTTTTATCTCTGAAGTTTGTTTTCTGAATGATATTTGCTGTGGATTTTGTCTGGTTGTATATTACACATACAGCTGTTGTTCTAGAAGCTGTCATCTGATCCATAAATGAAGACAAGCTCCTTTTCTCTGTCCAGCTGTTTGCACACCTGTGAGTCTGTTTGTTTTGGATATACAATGCATAGTTTTCTCAGCCTGTCAGTCAAATCAGCCCTGCCATTATAGTTTACATTTACATTTGGCAGACGTCCTTATGCAGAGCAACATACAAAGGTGCTTTGAAGTCTCCATAAATGAAAACATCAGTACTGGTTCATTAGCATCGTTATAGTCGTGATAATATCACGACAGGTGATGTGAGTCTAACCTCAGCTCACAACATTTTGGGTGCAAACACATAACACTTTGTCTAGAGGTAGTTTCAGGTGATGTTTTTTTTTAATGTACATCTTTAAATTATTTTACTGGTGTTGCTCTCTAAGGGCTGTTCCAGTACTTTATGAGGCATACAGATGATTTCTTTTTGAGCTAGTCAGTGTTTGCAAAAAGACATAATTAAACTATAATAAATAATACACTATAAACATATATGATAGCCACTATTATGGTGGTTACACGTGTGACGTCACATCCGGAAAGTCTTAACAAAGCGAGGCACAGGTGTTCTCTTAACAGGAAATTAAAGTGGTTTGACGAATCGGTTAAACACAATTTAAAATCTGATAACACTCATAAACCTACATATTTATTGACAATTGAACGCATAGTATTTAACTGAAAAATAGCTAAAGTATCTTATACTTTTTTTAGCCAGGCTTTACCTTGGCGAAACCTGAGTCTGATTGGGTAGGGTTGACTCCCAAATCAATCCTTCTTTGCTCTGAAGTGCACTAGGTTGGTTGTCGATGTCATTCACTTCTACCCTACGTAGTGCGCTTGTGTAGGGATTAGACGGCTATTTGGAATTGAAAAGAAATGGCAGCCTGACGGAGGTTCATATGCGTTTTTGTTATCGCGCACTGAAGTATGCTGCAATGTATTAGCCGGGCAATCCACATCACGAGACCTTCATCTGTTTTAAAACACGTTTCGCGTTTCCACAAACTGTCCGGTAAGTCGCGTGTGTTTGTACTTTGTTTAATTTGGATTTTACCCTCCGTTATCGTTGTGACAGTCATTGTACCGGGTACTGTGTACAATGACTTTGCTAGCACGCTAATACCACTAAGCTTGTTTGCTAGCTGGCTAGTTAACTTTCTGTAGATCACCCGCGATATAGATTTATATCACACTTATATATATAGTTGTTTTGAAATGTACAAAACGACACGTTTCTAATAATAAACCAGTAACGTTAATTATTTATTTGTGTAATTTAGGTCTGTTAATGGTTGCTGTTCAGTCAGTCAGTTAGCTAGCTAAGTATGCTAAAGGAGTTAGCTAAGTCTAAGTCTTAAAGCCGGTACTGGACGCGGTAATGAACCGTACAACATTTACACTGAAAATTTTTACACTCCTGATTCTTGAAGCGCATCATTTTGTACGACAAAAAGTGTAGATTGTAGTTGTTGTCAGTTTGGCCACTAAAAATAAACAGTTCTGCGTTGTCATTTTTTTAAAAAGCCATTTTATATGTGACAGAATGAGGAGGGGGGGGCAAAACTTTTTAAACACTACTTAAATATGAGCCGTGTACACACACGAGACACATTAGTATTATTAATGAATCAGGGGGGCCAAAACTATTATTAAATAATATTCATGGTGTGAAAACTGATGTATTAATGTCGTTATTTAGCTTGAGTTATTTTGTTTCTTTTTGCTGGAATCGGTCAGTGTTAATACGCTACTGTCTGTCCTCTCAAAAACCCTCCTCGTAATGAAATAGATCGCAGCATCAGTATCCCATGATCATTTCACCACAATAATATCAGGAGGAATTATGATTTTGGACACAGGGATAGTTTCTGAACAGCGACGCTAAAAATGTCTTAATGTATGATTTACTTAAGTGATTTCGAGATCTTGACTCAGACTTATTTGGCAACTCAGCACTAACTGGTTGAAACAGGATCCCTTCTTCTGTAAATTCTTTCCCGAACCTCCTTCATGTGCTAAACTAGTTTTTAATGCTTTTGACAGATGCAACCCTTTAAAAAAAAGAATCTGGGTAAGGTGTGTCTAGAAAGTCTTGTTCAACTGATACTACAGTGGCTGAACATGCACATAGTTTTCCTCTTACTGTATTTAACACATAGTTTGGGGAGCCTGTTTGTGTTTTTCTTGCCATTATGGCTGAGATCGATTTAACTATCTAGCGAAGAATGTCTCAAAGACTTATTCAATAGAATAGACTTTATCTACAAAGTCTATATTGACATACTCTAACCACATTGAGATTAAACTTGTCACTAACAGGTTATCATTGCTGTCCAGCATGTTTGTTGGGCAGTGAATTTGACAATGCTGTAAATCTAAATGAATGTTATGTTGCCGACATATCAGCCAGTATGGGACGTGTCTAATGTGAACCCTGAACTGATGCCTTGTTTTGTCAGAATAGCTTTGAACCTCAGAATGAGTGACCCAGCAGTAAAGAGAGTGGTGAGCAACATCATTCGCTCTCCAGAAGACAAGCGGGAGTACAAAGGACTGGAGTTCACTAACGGCCTCAAAGCAATCCTGATCAGCGATCCCACTACAGACAAGTCGTCAGCAGCACTCGATGTCCACATAGGTAAAGGAGAAACGTGTCTTCTCGTCTCATCGTTGGGATTTTATTGTAAAATAGCTCAGTGGCACTGACCAAGAGGTTGTTTATTCACACTTGCATAAAAATGGATTTTCTTTTCATTTTAATCCAGTTTATTTAATTGTGATGTCGAAGATTAGGTTTGTCTTAACTTTTTAACTGATGCCTTTTGTAGCTCAGCTGCAAACACACAAGTAAAAACACTAAATGATTCATCAAATACAGTTCTATATGAAATTGCAAACTATTCAAGACACACATTTTTTCCACTGCCGTCACAAGGCTTGTTTTCTTTTCACTCACGTTTCCTCTCCGCTCTATTTCTTTATCAGGCTCATTGTCGGATCCCTCAGACATTGCTGGTCTGGCTCATTTTTGCGAGCACATGCTGTTTTTGGGCACGAAAAAATATCCCAAAGAGAATGAGTACAGTCAGTTCCTGAGTGAACATGCTGGGAGCTCCAACGCTTTCACCAGCGGCGAGCACACCAACTATTACTTCGATGTATCCCATGAACATCTGCAAGGAGCGCTGGATAGGTAAGAGTATGGAGGACTGAAGAATGAGCTCTTTGCCAGCGTCCTGTGGTGAAGGCCTTGAATGTATTTATGTCTTGTTTTACATATTCCCAACTGTAGATCTCTCTCAGTTTACTTCAGTAAGGCTCATGTGATCACACTGCTATGTTGAGAGCATTACTACTCATGCCTGTTCATGCCATTCTACCTTTGAGTTTAGAAAATTGTATCTTTTGGCACGCATGCGAGGTTAAAATGATACCGAAAGAGCTTTTAAACCTGCTTTTTACAGACCCCAGGTGGGAAACTGTTCCTCTGTGGATTGAGTTTTGAGATCAGGTGTCTTTCGCTGGTGGTGTGTGATTACTTATTCCAGGGAGAATCATGTTGCTGTCTGGGTATACTACCTAAAGTCAAAAGATCCTTTTGCAGTTAAAAAATAGATATCACATTAATCCATGGCAAATCATTGGCCATTAACAGGAAACTAGCAATTTATTTAACTCTCATTTGAGTCCTCATATCCTCAGTAATGCCTATGGACTCTATTAGGGTGCTTTTCTAAATATCTTTCAAATTCTGACAAATAATGCTATGTTGCTAAATTGTATTCATGCAGTGTACATCTGTCATTCACATTTAACTGCCCGATGGTCACCTGCTTGGGTTTTTATTTTATTTATTTACTTGGTAAATAAACTGACTTTCTCTAGTCTACCATCTCAATAGTTCTTATTCCATTTGCATGGCAGTTGGATTTTGGGCTTTTTGCATGACTTAAATTCATTTGCATTATTTGTACTGCACACGAGTGTTTCTGAAACCACATCTCTAGGACAAATAAAGCCAAGAATGATGTTTTGTTTGTTCTGCCATGTCACATGAAAGTTTTTATTGAGCTAGGGTTTTCAGTGCAAAGTGCTTTTCTGCAGTCCGTGTTCAGTTTAAATGATGAACTCGCTGTCGATATAGCATGAAGTGACTCTTCGCTTTCATACTGAGAAAGCATCAACATAGCTAGTCATTGTACCTTCAGAATTTCAAATATATAAAATAAAAGGCATATAATTTGTTAAATATTTTCAGAGATGAGGGTTAAAGCAAAAAAAAAGCTGTATCCCAAAATAAAATGTCAACACTCCAGAGTAAACAAATATGACTGTCAAATTGTACCTAGTACCATTTACATAATCCTGAACAGGAGCAGATGTGTCTTCTGTAGCACTTGTGCTCCCTTCGGCTGACGTCCAAAGGCTCAAAGGAGCCTCCATAGAGCCTGAGAAATCCCTTGGGCTCTAGGGCGCTCTGTAAACAGAGTCTATACAAAAACACACACAGCAGTGCTCCTATATAATGATGATGATGATGATGATGAGATAAAATTACACCTAAATTTGATATCATCAGTAATCCATAATGCATGGATAATACTGATATTCTGTTCCCTAGAAGTAATTGAATATGCTGTTCTCTACATGAACTATTATTTGTTTATAGTTGACGGGAATAAATATGTCAAACATAAATGAATGATTAAAATATTGTATACATCAATAAGATATCTACAGAAGGAGACTGGAAGGTCTCTAAGGTCTGCATTTTTGTGCTTTTTGCTTATCGCAGTTTTGTTCTGTTTAGGTTTGCCCAGTTCTTTCTGTGTCCTCTGTTTGATGAGAGCTGTAAAGACCGTGAAGTGAATGCTGTGGACTCAGAGCACGAGAAGAACCTGATGAACGATGCATGGAGGTTATTTCAGCTGGAGAAGGCCACTGGGAGCCCCAGTCATCCTTTTAGCAAATTTGGAACAGGTATCAAGCCATCATGAGATGTTGCACTAAACTCATGATATGAGACTAATCTTGATGTAGGCTTCACGAGATGTTGCAGACACACAAAAGATGAACCACCGACATATCAGTACATTGTGTTGCAGGAAAAGTAGATGGTATTATTTTTAAGGTGTAATTTTCCCAGATTATTAGCATGTCTTAAATGGAAAGATTTTGTTTGTGTTTTATTGGGTCATAAATGATAAATAACTAGCTAAATAAAATGGCTAAATAACCGCTGTCTAAAACCTCATCTTCAATGGACAATCATGCCATACTTACCAATTTAATTGTACAGGTATGGAAGAACTCAAAGATAATTTTATTTTGTACACCAAAGTTTCTGGTTACGCCACTGCCTGCACAGCACACACAGTACTGCTGAATCTTTCTATATAAGTCTTACTTGCATCAGTGCAGCACACAGGCATTGATTTTTTTTTTTTAACCCATGTCTAGTCCACAGTTAAGCTATGTGCAGTAGAACTTCTGGACAGTGAAAAACGTGAGCAGTAGTGTACTACATAAGGCCTCAACAAATGTTTAGGGCAGTATAGTGGAATATACTTTTTTGGTTTATTTGGAATATTAGGCCAAACTGTTGATGCATTTCGAAAAGTGTTTGTATAATACGTTAAGTTAATGTTTCTGATCTATTGTGATGAAATAATCTCAAAACAATTGTTTAAAAGAATAGAAGTCTGCCCAAATTAGCCAGATGGTGGCAGTCTTGAGCTTTACCTGTCATAAGTCATGACCTTAAGAAAACAAAGTGTGTGTGTGTGGAGATGAGTAACGAAAAAATAATGTTCACACATGCTTTTATTTTTATAGGCAATAAGCTGACTCTGGAAACATGGCCATCCCAGAAAGGCATTGACATCCGTCAAGAGCTGCTGAAATTCCACTCCACATTTTATTCTTCCAACCTGATGGGACTTTGTGTTCTCGGAAGAGGTAAGGAAGTTTACACAGTCACCTTGCTACAGAATGCAGTTTTTTTTTAACTGCTATCCTTACATTGTGTTTGGTCCATTTATTCAGGTCAGGAGTGAACAAATCATTAAATAATTGTTTAAACCACTGGACACATGGAAGTCTTGATTGCCCAAACCTAATTGACGTGAAAGTTTTTGACATCTACTGAGATTTTAAGAATTGTTTAATTACAAATTCTTACGTTAAAATAAAATAAAAAACTTTTTAATAAATGATCATTCTTTGTCACCTCTTCCCAAAATAGGCTGCTCATTTTCCTGATGAACAATTACCAACTAATGCAAGTATGCAAAAGTGTTGGGGCAAAACAAGCTAAAAGGCATTGCCTTTGCAAATTGTTGGCCCATCACTTACAAAACTGAACCCTGTACAATGAGTGTTTTTTGTTTGGTTTTCTAAAAGACAGAAATTGCCTAAATAAGAGTAAATCACCACATTGTGAGGAGACCATTGTCAGGAGAATTCCATTGTGGTGAAATTTTATGTACATGTTTTTACTCAATATGGGCAAATATTTGTGGTCACTTGACCATTACATCCATATGTAGTTCTTCCCCACAAAGTTGGAAGGCACAATTGTATAGAATGTCTTTGTATGCTGTAGCGTTACAGTTTTCTTTCACTGGAACTAAGGGTCCCAACCCTGTCCCAGCATGATGTCCCTGTGCACTCTATGAATTCATGGTGTAGAAGAACTGTTATAGTCTGCCCAGAGCCCTGACCTCAACTCCACCACACCCCAGGCCTCCTCACCTGATATCTATGCTTGGAATTAATACTGAATGGAAAAATCCAAAATGCTCCAAAATTTAGTTGAAAGCCTTCACAGAAAAGTGTAGAATGGGATGTACAAAATGTACATATGGGTGTGATTTCCAGTTGTCTGCAACCTTTTGGCTATATAGTCTATATTCATTTACATTTTTAAGACCTGGTATTGTGAACAAAATGTTTGTTTTGAGGTTGAGTGAAGCTTTACACATTGTAAATCTGTATTTTTTTTTTTTTCCCCCCAGTTCCTCACTGTAGCACAATCATGATTTATTTTGGGACATTTTCCCTCGTTGTCTGCTTACTGGATGACCTCTCCCTTGGTGTTCTCATACCTCATGTTTTGCAAATTAAGCTCTGCTTTCAAGTGCACATTTCTAAATGTTTCACATTACATCAATGAGTTCACTTCCTCCAGAGAGGCAGTTTGGCTTCACTGGTGTGGAAATTTTCTACTACTAATCCTCTTTTCTGTTGGTCAGTTATCTCTGCCAAAGGCAGGATATCGTCACATTTGTCCAGGCTGCAAAACAAAGTAAATTTCTGAAATATTGTAGGATAGAATTTTCTGACCAGTCTTAAAAATAATATTTAATAATATTTGCTACACTTAATGGTATTTTCTTACGTTACAGCTGCTCTGACATTTATTGTCTGAATTAATTTGGGATTGTTGGAAATATCGCTGGTGTGTTCATTTGCTATAGTAATGATGTGTTTCACAGTGTTATTGTCTTACCTCATTCGGTTTATGATGGCATGACCTCATTATGAATGACTTTCACAGCTTTTCCCCACAGTAAGCTAGTAATTGTTTCAATAAAAGACACTTAAATTCAGCCAGAGGTTACCTTTAAACTTTAATGCCATTTCCCTTGCGTTTTGTCATCCTTTATGACCGAATAAGTTGTAGACGACTTGAAGAGTGCAATTACACTGCATCCGGGGCTTCTATTTTTATTTATTTGTTTGCTTATTTGTTAGCCATCACTATCAAAACTCTATTAAAACTGAAAATTTCTTTTCCCCTTTTTTCACTTTGTCAGAATCTCTGGATGAATTGGAGTCTATGGTGGTTAAACTCTTTGGAGAGGTAGAGAACAAATCTGTGCCTATCCCAGAATTCCCACAGCATCCCTTCCAGGAAGAGCATCTTAGGGTGAGGCCAAGCACATGGCAACATTTCAGTACATTTATCACTAACCACTAACTATAGAAATAACATTTCAAATAAACTTTTACTTGTTTTACAATAAACACACTTTTTTGTTGTGTTAAATGTGTTTTGTATTCTTTTTTTTTTTCCCCTTCTGTAGCAATTTTACAAGGTCGTTCCGATTAAGGACATCCGGAACCTCTATGTTACTTTTCCGATCCCTGACCTACAAAAGTACTATAAATCAAACCCTGGCCATTATTTAGGCCACTTGATAGGGCATGAAGGTCCAGGGAGCCTGCTGTCTGAGCTGAAAGCTAAAGGTAAAGGATATGGATAGAACTGATCCACAGAATACGTCACGTTCAGTGTACTGTTATTTGTTATTTTTGTGTAAGATAATATCTGCTTTGCTTTTTTAATCATTTGAAATATGCAGATACTGTACATGGTTGTTGTTTTTTTTTTTTTTTATTTGTCCCTCGCCTAGGTTGGGTAAATACTTTAGTTGGGGGGCAGAAAGAAGGAGCCAGAGGATTCATGTTCTTTATCATTAATGTGGATTTAACCGAAGAAGGACTATGTAAGTACTGGGAATAATGATTGCTGTGGCAGTTATGTAAGAATATTTCAATCTTTCAACGTAAATGAATTGTGTGGCTGTGACATTGATGGTGTTCAGTGAAATTTCTGGCATGCTGGAACTCCTTAATCCACCCTGTGTATGTCAGAGATCAGAACATATGTTTTGAGGTTTGAGTGCATCTCATCCTTTATATCCTTTGATTTCAGTGCATGTAGAGGACATCATCTTTCACATGTTCCAGTATATTCAAAAGCTGCGCACAGAGGGCCCTCAGGAATGGGTTTTCCAGGAATGTAAGGTAGGCCAGATAGCTATCTATAGCCTTGCCATTTGATTAGGATATTGACTGACAAACTCCTCGGAAAACATGATCAGAAATTAGAGTTGGGCATCACCCTGCACTCTCCTAGTTCTACAAGGTTAATATCACTCTAAACACCTTTCCACTTAGCCCTAAGGTATGTTGATTCCTCATGTCCCTGTGGTGTGGGTGAGTTTCTTTATCCCTGGTGATTACTAGAGGTAAAAAAAAAAACATTTATGCTTTCAGTCTTCTGCACCTCCCTTAGGGGTAATATCACCAGTTTCTCTATGGATCTTTCTTTGCATACCCTCTAAAAGCATAGGAAAGCCAGTGACAGTTATCTATAAAGAATCATTAAATTTAGCATTTACAATAACCAAGAAATATATAGCTAAAGTGCAACAAGCCATCAAATAAATCAAGCTCTCAGTGAGCTCCAGCAAGCCTGCGCCCTTCCCATAACACAAATAAGAGGGGCAGACTGCATCAGGGGAACTGTACCAGGGAAAATATATGGATAAGGACAAGTCAATTTTCACTTTTTCTTTTAATTTTTTTATTTGTTGTTTAGTTTTATGTATTTATTTTTATTTGAATCAGTCAAGTAGAGTAATTCAACGCCATTAAAGCTTGAAGTATGGGTTGTGGTGCAATTTACTAAATGTCTATTTTAAATACCTTCATGCATTCCAATTTTTCCTGTGCAGGATTTGAACACGGTGGCCTTCAGATTCAAGGATAAAGAACGCCCTCGTGGATACACATCTAAAGTAGCTGGACTTTTGCACGTAGGTTTTTCCAACTCGCAAGGTTTTAGTTTGAGAGGTCCATTACCATTATGTCATGTTCAGCTACTGAACGTGTTATTATTTTTGTTGTTGTTATTGTTATTATTATTATTATTATTATTATTAATATTATTATTAGTAGTAGTAATGCGTGTTTTTCACACCACTGAGAAACCATAGTATAATTATTCGGATAACAGATGTATTAATAGCTGGCTTTTACAGTTAATACATGCTTGTCACATTTCCCTTGATTAAGGTAAGCAGTCTCATTAAGAACTCAAAAACATGACCTCATTCCCATGTGGCAAGCCATTTTAAGTGGAGCGTACATTTCCTTATGTATTTCCAAAACAGCTCGTGATGAACTCTATAGTATTATCAGTGCTCTAACATAGTCTTAATGGTGCATCATAACTGGATCAGTATTTCTTTTGCTTCTTGGTGCATATTTATTTGGTGCCTGGTATGATAGCAGGCTCAGAGCATTATTAATAAATTATTATTGACAAACTTGAATCAGAGTACAGTGTTGCTGTACTCCTTCCTGCTTTAAACTTGTATAAATTTGCATATTCCTTCCAGTATTATCCATTGGAGGAGATTCTTGCTGCAGAGTATATGTTGGAGGACTTCAGACCAGACCTTATAGAGATGGTGCTGAATAAGTTGAGACCAGAGAATGTCAGGTGAGACATACGTATGTAATAGGGCGTCAGTGGTACATGTTCACTTTAGGAAATTATTAAACAGATTGGCAAATGTTTGTCAGTACTGAGCAAATATGCCCTTACAACACTAGCTTAACCCTAATGAATCACTACTACCTTAACCCTCAGCCCTTCTAGTGGAAGCAAGTGTAGTGAAAAAGATCAGATTTATTTCTTGGGTACAATCCATGACCTGAAAAGGAGATGAGGCAAAATTGCGTCTGCCTCTACGGAAGCGATTGAGTTTGCCCAGACTTTGGACAGATTCCTTGCCTCACTTCAAAGAAGCATCTTCACATTTGAACTCTTTCATATTGAATGTCAGTGAACTGTTTTTTCTTCTTACCGTGTTGCTCAGGGGTAACGCAGTACTGTGTCTGGTTATTGCTTTGAATTTGCCACAGTGTATGTGTGTTTAAAAAGGAAACAACTTTTCGTATCGAACTTTTCTGACATGTGGAGCCTTGTGTATTCCTCTGTAGTCTCAGATTAGAGCTGTTCCATAGTGTTGGATCAAAATATAGCTTTTGTGTTATTGGATGCGTTTCAAAGAAAGTTGGCTTTATTTTGTTGTAATTTTCATACGTGAATCTCTTTTTGTATAGGTTCTCAAAATAATCCTGCAAACCATCAAACCATGGTCTTGTGTAGAAGCTGATAGAAAGCAAGTTTGTCTGGAAATCTACTTGCGTGTTTAAATGACTTGTCCAGGCTCCTTAATTGGTTCAGCAGTCATGTTTATTAAAAGGCAGCCTTGGTGATTATGGTTTCCTTGGGCTCAGTTTCAAGTCTTGTGAAAGTTGTGCATGGTAGAAATCCAACCCGGCATGGAATGAACATACACTATATTGCCAAATGTTTTGGGACGTCTGCCTTTACATGCACATGAACTTTAATGACATCCCATTCTTAATCCTTAGACTTTAATATGGAGTTGGCCCGCCCTTTGCAGCTTCG